>NC_056737.1:1570979906-1571129906 GCF_019279795.1 Protopterus annectens
TAGACATGGCAGCCTTTCAGCACAATCTCACCCTAAAGTTATCTTAAATCCTGTTAAGGCATAATCTTGTGACAACCATGCTGAGCAGGACCATAATAGACCCTGACAAATGGAAACTGAATCAGGGGATCTTCTAGAAATTGATACAACTGTGGGGTACACTGCAGATAGATATACCTGCCTCTGGCCCAGGCAGCAGTAGTTCTCCCTTCTCTTGGAAATGGCTAAGGGCAATTACCACAAAGATTCCATACATGCTGGGTCTACTCACACAAGACGGGGTGTTTCATACACCCCAACTTATAACAACTTTAACTGCCAGGAAAATAAAGTTTTAATACCTTTTAGGCACCTCTTTAATGAGGACATGCAGGAAGTATTGAAGGAGGTAAAGAAACCTGCTACTAGGAAATCATATATTAGCAAATGGATTTTCTAGCTGGTGCCAAGCCAAGAACCGGGACCTGTTAAGGCTAGTATTTCTCTGCTTCTCTGATATTTGTGTGAATTATTGTTTTCTGGGCTTTCTTACTCCTCTATCAAGGTGAACTTGATAGACATTTCAGCATGTCCTCCTAAGGATCCTCCTCTTTCAAAGCATTCTTATGTTAAAATGATTTTGAAAGGAGTGTTACAAGGAGGCATCCTAGAAAACAGGTGGCTCCTCCTTGGAATCTTAATTTTGCTTTGAAAAAAATAACTTCTGCTCCATCTGAACCAGGCAATCAGTCTGATTTAAGGTTGTTAACATGGAAAACAGTTTTTATGGTCACTTTGACTTCTGCAAGAAGGGTGTCTGATTTCCAGCTCTTATTGTGGGTCAGCCTTATATCATTTTCCATAAATATAGGATTTCTTTGTGAACTAATCCTTCCTTTACACTTAAAGTAGTATCCAAGTTTACTTTGGGCCAAGATATCTATCTCCTTGTCTTCTTTCCAGAACCTAACAATGAGGGAAAAAGGATTCTCCATACTCTAGATTACACAGACAATTCAGATATTATCTTGACTGAACTAAAACTTTCATAAACCCTGATCAATTATTCATTTCTTATGAAGGCAAGAAAAAAGGGCAACCTGCATCATCAAATGGTTGCCAAATGCCGTTAGTGTTTGTTATATCCACCACAACAAAACTATTCCAGGTAGGGTCAAGGCCCACTCTTCCAGGGTCTTGGCCTCATCTATGGCTTTTTAGAAATGGATGGATTCTAAAGTATTCTATAAGCAGGAACTCGGCCATCTATGACATTTTGACTGCAAACTACAACCACTGTAAATACCACATGTACCAAGCAAGAAAAATGTCGGTCTATATTAGCGACTCAAGTGAGTAGAATGGTGAGTACATGTTGATCGACACATATTGTTCATAATCACTAATAAGCAAAATCACTAAACATCTACAGGGTACATTTTGAAATGTCATAGTTGGCCAACTTATGAAACTAAGTGTCTTACGTCACACAGTTTATCTCATTCTAATAATAAGTTATGTACTTATAAAATACTTTAAATGCAGTTCATAAATGCTGACTATGAAAGTAAGTGTAAATAACTCATAAAACGTAATTTTGTTTATTTTTGTACACATAGTAAATAATAGTATTGAATTATTTTTGTAGTTAAAATGAACACAATTAGAGTATAAAAGGCAGGTCTTGAAGGATTACTTTTGCATTACACATACTATCACAGAGTGTAATGGCTAACACACTGTCGTTTTTCCCTGGTATCGTTGGTGAATATTATCAGATGGTTATATCACAAAAGGGCAGAGACGTTGCATATAGACAGATATATATTTAATTTTAATTAGAGTAGTAATGTTATCTATAGAATGAGTTACGGGTGTACGTTTGCATATCAAGGTGGTGTTGTGTATATATTTACTACATAACTAGGGAGGTGGTGTTCACCAACTATACTTTTTCAAGTATGCGAGTTTCAGACTTTTTACATTTCAGTTAAGTGTGAGATCAGTATAAATGTGTCGACAATGTCCGATTCAGTGTTTTGATCATTTTGTTTGCTAATATAGACCTGAAAAAGGTGGCTGTGCAAAGTATTCACAGCTGAAGGTCATCATAGAACAGGCTTTTCCAGGATAATTTTCCAGTGACTCCTGGACCTTTATTCTTCTTCCTCCCAGCCAGTATAAGTTATGGGATTCTACCCATATTACTAAGGCTACTGCATCAGTGATCAAATGATGAACACAGTATAGTTGTGTAAGAAAACTTATGGAACATTATGTTGCCCATATGATTCATTGCTTTACAGTAACCAATGCCTTCCTCAATCCACTCCCCTTATTTTTGTGAGCGCTTGTTGCCTGGATGAAGCCTTTATTTATATTTTTCATACACTGATCTCTTTCAAGCCTTCTTGTCTCAGCTGGCATGAAAGCTCTGAAGGACTTGGCAGCCAAACTGATGATTTTATTCAGGTTTGCTTGTGCTAATAATAGTTTGATCTTTCAGACATCTACTGTTATGATGTTTACTCATAAAACTGTACATTTCTCTTTAATATTTTTATAAAAGTGCATTTAAGGTAACCGTAACATTGCTGTATTATAGCTGTTGACATCTGTCTACATTAAATTAATGTGTCAATATTTTTCTCACTGTTGTAAACCTTCTTGCTTTAAGATGCACTCCAGCTTCAATGTATTGCCTTTTGGCCTGGGCCATATGTAAAAAGGGCAATTTTAGAAGGAGCATGGTCTCAATCCAAAGCCATCTTTCATGAATGCTTCAACAATGAAGTACAGGTTAACACGTGCTGCCCTTAGCCCTAACCCTCAACCTGTACCTTACCTTAGAAAAAAACCTTCCATAACAGGACCACTGCACATGACAGGTTCAGACACACACATAACAACAAATACACATGCACAATACTAAAGCTATCATCTTACATAACTCTTAATGTAACCCTAATCATGAACTGTCACACAAACACACCCCCTCCCAACAACAGTCCACATGTCCATATGATGAAATTCTGAACTGTTGACATTCTGAAATGTAGATAAAATGAACTGTCAATATTAATAGCACCTTACATTTTCTGAACTGTTAAAATTATATGTCAGCTATATATATATATATATATATATATATATATATATATATATATATATATATATATATATATATATATACACACACACACATACATATGAAAATACTCCATATAAGCAAATATATTAGAAGGTTAATAGGAAGTTACTAGGCTAGCGGCCCTAGAGTACATACAAGCCTAGCCATGTTAATCCTGAGTTGCCTTGATTGCCCCATGGTTAGATGGAAATAATTTGCAGAATGAGTCTGTGATAAACACCGACAACCCCTGTCCATGAGGAACATGGGTGCCACCCCCAGGGTGAATTTGTGGTCTCCAATCCATTTGTCTAGGCTGCACTTGAATTGGGTCAGTGAGGAGCTCTGCATCACATGAATTGGAAGCTTACTCCAGAGCAGTGGTAATGTCTGAGAGATATATCTTTCTGTCCAGCATGTTCTGTTAATGTCACAGGCTAGGTTAAGATCCCTAGAGTGAGCGACTCTTGTGCCATTTGACTTGCGGATGTGCAGCATTTCCATCAGGGCAGACTCAGAGACTGCCCTCTAGAACAGGCACAAGTCACCTCTCAGCAGCCTGTATGATATAGAATACAGTGACAGGGCTTTCACTCTATAGATGTGAGTCATGGTTTGGAGGCTCTGTATTTTCTTGGTGAGAAACCTCTGTGGTCTCTCCAGCAGATGTCTGGTGAGGTACATGCAGAAGGGAGCAGTGTACTCTATTAATGGTCTGATGAGGGTCAGTGGAGTTATAACATCCTTAGACCTGGATGCAATTCCCTTACTTATGAGATGTGCAACATCAGAGGCTTTCCTTACCACTGTGGAAACCTGGTGGTCAAAGTTCAGATTGCTATATACCTCTGTTCCCAGATCTTGTACCACTGAGTATGAACTTATGGGGGTGCTCTCAGTAGTGTAATTAATAAGGAATTCTGCTTTGCCAAAGGGGATAATAATGCATTTTGTGTGATTAGTTTTAGACCATGGTTTTTGCACCAGTCATTTGTTTGTGTTAGCCCCTCCTGTAATTTGTGAATATCATTGGGGGACTCAGTGATTGCACCCAATTTGCAATCATCAGTGAACTTGGTAAGCCAAAGTCTGTCAACTTTAGCCTGGACTTCTAAGTTATAAATTCCAAACAATAAAGAGCCCAGCACAGATCCTTGTGGTACACCACTGGTGATGGGTCTACTGGTGGAGATGGAGTCACCATCTTTGACAATATGTGTTCTGTCAGTGAGCCAGTTGGTTATCCATCTAGTGACATAAGGGTTAATCCCCAACTGGAAGAGTTTCTCAATGATACTTGATTTGGGGATTGTGTCAAAAGCCTTGGCTAGGTCAAGATAGGCAGTATGCACTGTCCTATCTTCATCCGTGGCTTTGATGACTTTCTTGAATATCAAACATTTTTTTCTACAGAAGTAATCAAAACTCATTTGATTGCTTCTGCTGGTGTTAAGTTTGTGCAAGCTTATGAACAATAGAGATTAGAAAATTTGCCCTTCCTCCACTGCAGAGAGATCTCAGAGTTGATTTATACAATTGGCAGGGGGGGTGAGGGGTGAGTGGGCTTGTCCCCCTGCATCTCCCTGGAAAAAAAAACATGAATTTCTTTTCCATTGTTCTGCATTTCATTCCTTTTGCATCACTTTTTTTCATTCAATTTGCATCCCACTAAGTAAAACAAATATGTGAAGGATGAAGCAAAAGGAATAACCATACCTTAACATATTTATATGAATTGATATGAATTCTGTAGAAAGTAATACTATAAAATATAATTGACTGTAGAATAGTGTCGTAGCTGTGAGCTAACAGAAGCACTGTTGTAACAAGTAGCTGTTCAAGGGTGTCATATCTGAAAGATTCATAGATTCCACTCTCAATGTGCCTGACAAAAGTTCCAGTACTTTCTTACATCAAAAGGAAATTAGGTTTCTCTGTGCCTGCAATAAAACCTATTTGTAGTAAGGTAAGCTGATTTTGAAGACCAATGGTGTAGTTGTGGCTTATACTATATCAAAAGAGGCCTGAACATAGAAAGTGGTAAAGCATACAGTAGTGTGTAGGCATATTTAAACAGTCTCTCTTTTAATCATTGGTTTTGAAGCAGCCATGCTGGATTTTGTGATCTGAAACATTGCTGTGACCTGTTTCAAAGGCCAGTAACAAACTTGGCTATCTTATTACAGGCATATCTGTTATTAAGAGAAATGATGTTTGCAAGGTTTCTTAATATTAATACTGCGCATAAAAGTTCTTCTAATTGAAAAAAAAACTGGCAGTTGTTTCCCTAGCCTCATCTAACAGAAAATTTCATTAGGCAATACATCATACCCAATTATTTGTGTGTCTTTTTAATAGCTTCTTTGTAGCGTGTATCAAACACTGTTCATTGTCATTGTGCATGTCGAAATATTTTATGGCAGTTGTAGTTTGTAACACAAGCACTTCTGTGGTTTTAATATTCAAGTGTTATCCATCTTGTTTATTGAGTTCATAACAAAGTTCCCTTGATTTATTGGCATCTATTGTAATGCTATAGCTTTGAAACCAATTATGCAGGGAGCTGAATGCAGTTAGTAGCTGGCAGTAAACCTGATTGCGTGTTTGGCCAAGGCAGAGGGCTGCAAAGTCATCTCTGTATTGAATGAGGCAGACAGTCGTACAAAAGACCCACTGAGTAACCTCAGAGATGGAGAATAACACATGGCCGAAAACAAATCCCCAGTTAACTTGTGAACAGCAGTGGTAATATTTCTATATAAGGACAGAGCTACTTACAATGAAATATTTTGTCTTCTACCTACTAAGTAACATTAAAATATGGAGGTGGTAAAAGAACATAAGACATGGTTTGCCAGCCTTTTTAGGTGAGGTAGGTGATCAGCGTAGAGTTAAAAGATTTACAGAAGTTCAGAAAAAGGGGCAGCAGCTATCTTCCCAATGTTTGCACATTTTTTTTATTTCTTCAACAAATAAGGCTGTATCTACTGTAAAGCTTTTGCGAAACATACTGACTGGTAGCAGAGCATTCACAAAGAGATGCTAAATATGGTGAAAATGTGCCATATTCTTCTGAAATCTCTTGTGACCACACAATATCAGCCATGGTTAAAATAAACTTTACCTACACCCACCCAGCCATGGGTTATTGCCAAAATATACATATTATTGCATTTTTTGGAATTATACGGGCTAAATGTTCACTGATGCAATAAATAAAAAGAAGTAACAGCCCTATCACGAAAAAGAATTGATTAATGTATCTCAATTCCCTTTAAGAAGAAAAATGTGATGTGTGCAGTGGGGGGGGGGGCACTGTTGTTGATATGTCCAGGCAGATGAAGCAGAGCTCTTGTAGGCTCAGTGAGTACAAGGAAAAGAATGGCTACCAATGGAGCAGAGTTATTGTTCCACTTACCTGTGAGAAGGTGCATTGTCTATTACATGTTATTTCATATGTATTCATTTTAGCAATGATTTAATGGAAAGTTTTAGTTAATGGGTATGTTTATTGAGGCATGCAGATACATGCCACCTACAACGAATGGACTGGTAGCACACACATGCTTAGATGTACAACCATAATCAACTGTAATCAAAGTAAAAAACAAGAATGGTATAAAAATGCAGTGAACTATTGCAAAACTATGTTATACTGCTGCTAGTAGAAGCAAGAGTGCAGTGTAAAGAAGTAGAGAAGAAAGCCTACCCAGACAGCGGTTCCATAGCTGAAGAGGATAGCTTTGTCTTGACTACATGGCTGTCACCCTTCATAGAAGTAAGGCTTCTCCTGTTAAATACTTCATACCCCAAAATGGAAATAGATGGTCCTCAGTACTGTTCCAGTGCATATAACTGACACAGACTTTGTGCCTGTCTTCCAAAGAAAATGGCACGACAAAGATTAACTAAAGATCTCAAACGTTTAACAAATGCAACAGTAAAAGGATAGCAAATTGTCTGCTGGTGAGGTATGTTTAGCAGAATAGTAGAGGTTGTTGAAGTTATGGAATCTGAACTCGAAATAAGTCATCGTAGTTTGGCAAGGATTTAATGTTGATGACTGCAAGAATCAAATCTGTTGAATACCTGTGACTACTCATTAGAGAATTAGGGTACCCTAAGATATATTAAAAGTAATTATGGAGCTGGCCAGTGTATGAGGAACAAGCCTTTCAATAACCCTGCCAAAGAGACCAAGCCTAGAATATATAGCCTTGGCAATAATGTTGACATGAAATAATAGCAGCAACAAGGGGTCCAAGATCCCACTGAAGAGCCCAATAAGGTTTACCTTCTCAACTAAGTTACCATTAAGAAAACTCCTAGTGTGTAGTTATGGCATGGAAAATAAGTCAGAGACTTTTTATTTATTAATTTTGCATTATGTTTGAAAGTTTTGTCTTGGAATCTATTCTAGACAAGCGAAAAAGCTAGATTCTGTATTACTACAAGACTGCAAATAACTAGCATTTAGATTTGCCTAAAGCTTACACAGCATTATTAAATCAAATTAAAAATCTATTTCTCAAAAATATTCTATTGACTCTACCACAATTAACAATATGCAAATTAATCACTACATTTTCTTAAATAAACCTACTTCAAAAACTTATACTTGGGCGATGCAGTGGTGCAGCAGTTAGCTTTGTCTCCTCACAGCAAGAGGTTCTTTGGTTTGATTCTCGGTTGGGGTGCCTTCTGTGTGGAGTATGCATGTCCTCTATGCATTCGAATAGGTTTCCTCTGGGTGCTCCAATTTCCTCCCACATTCCAAAGACATACGTCTGGAGCATTTCTCCCCAGGCCTCCGCTGAAAATGGAATCTGTCCTAGTCAGACTTTCCTGGAAAACAAATGTTAAATAAATAAATAAAAACTTATAAATGTATTCAAACTTACAGATTTAATAGCACATATCTAATATCTAAATTATGGTAAGAACCAGAACAAGAGATCTCACAAGGAGATAAAATTAAAAATATGATAAAACTCAATATACAATACATCCCAGTTAAAAAAATATTTTATATTCAGATTATGATTGTCCACAATGCTTAATTAACTCCAACTAAACTAGCCTATTATAAACCTAAAATACTGATACAATGTAAAGCATGCATGGCTGTTAAGCCTGATTTAATTCATGTTCTTTGGTCATGTCCTTACCCTAAAGCTGTATGGGATTTTCTACATACCAAATTAATCTATTCAAATTTTCAGATTCCAAATTGGAATTGGCAATTAGTGTTTTATATGTCTTCCGTACTAACATGGACAAGTTACAAATAAATGCACTCATTACCATTTTATGCTAATGAAATACTATTTGACACAAAACTGGGTAGATATGACAAAAATTATGTGGATTAATGTCAAAGAAACAGCTATCAAGCACATTAAATCATTCAAAACATCTAAACCAGACAAGATACTTAAATAACAAAATGTTGAAGCCTGGAATAAAATATTAAATACTATCCTCTGATCTTACGTAGAATATGTCATTAATTATATTTCTACATAGTCTTTAAAATAAAATTATAAATTATACTTCAGTTTCTTAAAATATACAATGTGTAATTATCAATATAAAATTAACTTGATGCTTTTTAAGTTATGGCAGTTTACACATTTTTTTTACCTATATCCAGATGCCTTAATGGGGATTTCATCTAGTTTTTTTTTTCTGGCTCCAAAATTTATTGTAATAAGTAACGACACAATCACTAACCTCAGTTGTACACTTTTACTTCATCTAGGGATTGCTTTTATATTTCTTATTGTATAAATAGTTAATTATTGTTTGTTAAGATTTTTATCATTTTGGGATTTTTTTTAATTTTATATTTGTTCCTATTACCTCAATGAAAACAACTTGGCATATTGTTCTTTAAAGATCATGAAATGTTGTGTTTACTGCTGTAAAAATTCAGTTATACAATGACTGTCCATTAATATTCGAAAACGAGCATGCTGATTGGCCACCCCAACCACCGTGGCCATTGTAAATCTGAGAATATACTAACGGAAAAAGGTCCGGTCACCAGGACTTTTTTCCATTGTTATATTTTGTAAGTTTTATTTATTTTTTTTAACAAAATTAAAAAAAATCTGTAATCCAGACTCCGTACATACAAGAAAGACAGGATGGAGGAAATACTATGAAAATCAGGTACTTTATTTAAAACTAAGACACATACCTGATTGTCTTTGTATTTCCTCCATTCTGCCAGTCATCTACCCCTAAACTGTTAGAAACCTTTTTAATTAAACAAAAAAAAAAAAAAAAGTAAAAAGGAGCAACGGAGACCTTCTTTTCTCCATTGCTTCCTTTACAAAGCACTGATGTACTGGGTAAGCATCAGAACGCAAGTCCCATATGCATGCGCAGTACATCAGAAAAAGCACCAGAATACTGGAAAAATGTGGAAGGGCAGCATGGAAGCATTATACAAAGACTTTTTTTAAGAAAAGTATTTTTTTCTTAAATAATGTCATTGTATAATAGCAATAACCCACATTTGGGTGTGGGCAATGCTGGATTTACCCACAGTTTGCTTTGTTTGGTCATTTGGGCTTCGCCCTTGTGACCAGACCACACCAACCATGGGTAAATCCAGCATTAACCACATCCAAATGTGGATTAAAACAGTATTTAGAAAAAAAAAAGAATGCAAAGATTTTAATATAAAAGTGCAATACATATTGTAGAAGAATCCTACAAGTTGTGAGCTAGTAATGCTTCAACTGATTATATAATTATCTAACTTTACTATATTGTTGATTTTATTTGCTATTACTTGCTATGTTTTTCTGATTATTGTTTATTTTATTTTTATTTATTTAACATTTGTTGACCGGGAATGTCCGACTAGGTTCCACAGAGCCTGTTTTCAGCGGAAGCCCGGGGAGAAACGCTCCAGATGTTAATTGTGAATTGACATTTTGGTCAAGGTTTTGGCTGAAAAAGATTTGCCGACTAGTCATCTGGTCAACAAATGTATATAAAATAAATAATATAAAGAAGATAATAAGTAAGCAGCAAAGGGCAACAGCAAACAGATAGGAGAACATAAGAACCTTAAGATTTACTGGCCTGAGAGTAACCTATGGCACAATAACATAGCACTGCTGGCTGAAATTGGTCAAACTAAAGAAGTGCACTCTCATTCATGCTGACTTGCCAAAATTTCCAAGGACACATTGCTGTAAGAATGCCTTTGTCAAGTCATTGAAAATGAGTACTGTCACAAGCCTGGTAGGTAGGTTACAGCATCTATCCATGAGTCATGACAGAGATAATAGAGAATATTGTGCGCCTTCTAAAATAATGAGCATGACTGTGGTACAGGAAGGTCCTAGAGAGAGACAGGACTACACTTTTATTCTGACAAGGGGTATACTTGACAGTGCAGTCCAGCAACTTTTTACCTGTGTTGGCTGTACAATCTCCAGAATCTTTTCTGCAGACCTTACTAGTAAAGGATAGCCAGTTATAAAACAACAACACATGGAACTCTTCTCACCTCCAGTGGATGATGCTACATTTTGATGTATTCAATGTAATTTCCCTAGTACTAAATCCAGTAATAAGTGAAGCTGAGGACTGAGAGGAATAAGCAGGTCTGTTTTGGGTCCATTGTCACCTTACCAGGACTCATCAATCGATATTCTGGGTGATGCCTGCTTTAAGAACTTTAAGAAGTAATGGACTGAGAATAGATTCTATCAGCTTTCTGCATGGAACTCATAGGTCATCAGAAATTAGATTTTTAACCATTGCTCTCCATACTGGGTTCAAGAACTCGTTTCTGACCCATCTGAAATACTGTGGTCTGATATCAAAGATCACATGTATGTGTGTCACAGGCCATCATAAAAAAACATACTTAAAGCCATTTTCTTTCTACCACTAATTCAGTGGATGTGACATAAATATCAGTGGACAATGAGAAACAGGAACATTATGTCATGGGGGTTCAAATGAACATAAGATATACATGCCAACAGAAGAAAACTTTTGTTGTAGTGAGTACACCCATGTTGCAGCTACTGAAGATGCAGTTGTTCCTCCTTACCAATACACCGGCATTTCTGCCATATGTCCAAGACATCCTTGAATTGCTCTATTTACATTCCCTGTATCATTACCTCCAGTAGTGCACTTTGACCCACAGGTCTCATGATGTAATTGTGTGTCTTCACATCACTTTTCAGATTGCACCTGATTTCTAGCCATGCCAGCCCTGTACTGCCCTCTCACTCTTCCCCTTCTAATCTATCTGTGAGTTAGTTCTGTAGCATAGACACATGAAGTGTTGAGTATTGGCCCAGATGACACTGCTCAAATAGTGGGACAGCTTTTCCTCCATTTTGTTAAGACAAACGTGTTAAAGTTTCACCCTGATGAAATAAACAAAAAAAATTTTTTGCACTGATATAAGCCACATGGCTCAATCTATGTGGAACTTAACCCAAATATCTCTTCTAATAGTAAATACTGTGGGAAATCTGTAAACTCCTTAAAGGCAAATATGTCTTTCAGCCACATGGCTCCTGAATGTCCTGATTTTTTTGTAAGCCTTTATTAAGGCATTCTGGCAAATAAAGTTAAACAAGCTGTAGACATGACATGTTTCACCTTTTTATGGGCTCATCAGTACAGCATGAGTGGACAGTTTGGCCATTATCCCAAAACACTCAGTTTTAACCAAAGCATTATATGTATAACATTAGAGTAACTGCAGAATGTCCCAATAATGAATAAAACAGCAAGCAGAAAGGTCACACAGAGAAATGTCATAGGCAAAAACATCAAAAAGTCTAAGTATTTCAACAACATGGCTTCTGAACGCTCCTGACCTTTTATTTTTTATAGTCTTTATTAAGGCATTCAGGACAGTACAGCCAGCCTTTACTAGCTGTAGATATGAATGCTTTTGCAGAGTTTTTGCCTTCCCTGATGTTGTGTGATTTGGGTAAGAGAAATAATTAAGGAAGGTATGAGGACACAACCCACAAATTAGTATGCTGCAAGACGGCTTACCCTCATTCAATGATATTATTTATGGCACAGCCTGCAAACTAGGGGAGCATAAGGGTGCCTACTCCTAATAAAAATGATAATTTATTCTTCATTTGGTAAATGACAAGCTTAATTATTATTTCTGTTAGCATACACTCACAGTTTACATTCAGTGTGCTGTGATTTATATGCAATAGTCTATGTCCGGGGCACTGGACTACATATTAAGTACTCTGGGTATTGTTTAGGTTCAGGGACTTCCTTATAGATGGAGGACTTTCTACATGTCAAACACAGCAGGGACATTGATTCTTCATGAAAATGCCTTTGGCCAAGGTGAAAACTGAAACAGCCATTAGCTGCACAAATTCTGTGAATGAGCAACTAATCATCTGAAGATGATATAAATGGCAGCTCTTTGACAAGCACATTCTTTTGGCTGTCAGAAGCACAGAAAGCACAGCTTCATGTTTTTTTTTCTCATTTTACTGTTGCTGATTTCAGGCACCTCCATGCTTATATCTTGTGATCCTTGCATCTGAAGTTCCCACGCCTTGGCAGGTTCCCTAATATGTCCCACATCTGGAAGGTCACCCTACTGGAAGAGTACTTGTGCACAGGGTCCCTAACCCCATTTCAGGCTCTACAAGATGCAACTGTCTGCACTGCAAAGTGGGATAAGTCAAGCGAGGCACTAGCATACTGCAGCTATTGAGGGATTTTCTTTGGTCTACTCTCCATCCTGTGGTGATACATACTTGTGTGTGCTGAGGGAGCCATGAGACATAGCCTAAAGGTTTATCCCTGTGAGGTGACCATGACATTGCAACCTCCTGACTCACCAAACCACAGTGATCTGCCTCCTTGCTCCAGCCTCCACAAGTAGATCTGTTCAGCATGTGCTCTTCCCCCAGGATTCTCATGCCCATCCTCTCCAACCACACCATTAAGCTTCCCAAGCCAGTAAACAAACTTGGGTCCCCTGTGCCTTAGTCAAGCCCACAGCTTTTATGTTTGATCAGAATGATATATTTAGTAATGGGGAAGATACAGTTGGCAGATGATTCTTATGCTAGACTTGTCAGCCAATGAGTTGTATCAAAGGTAATTGTATTGCTATAATACAAATGTTTGAGATGGAAACAAAGTCTCTGCCAGAAAAACTATTATGTAGTAGGTTCTGATTTTGGTGTAATAATTAATTTTATATTATGATCATTTTATTTATTTTCACATTTTAGCTGTGCAAATGCACTCAGTCTTATCCAGTAATTTGGTTGCTCTGAACAGCTTAAACAAATGACTTCACTTAAAGTGACAAAGCTTTGAAGCAGGCAGAAAACAATACAGTTAAATATTTTAGTAAATGCCTGGCATTTGAGGGAACATAGAGAATAAGTTTATAGACTGTCCATAACAGGCAGTACAGAGATCATAGTTTTCAAGTCCTTAAACAATATTAAAAACACGTTCATCTTTTGTGATGCTGCAGGGTGTGAAGACTATTACAGAGATATTAAAAGTGTCATTTAAACAGATGAGAGATCTATGAAAAGAGTCTCAGATTATCTTAGTGTACTGCTGCTGAATTTGTTAAAAAGCTTTCACGTACTCATCCGCATTGATGAATTAGCCTAGAGGTTACTGTTGATTTTCCAAGTGCAGACTAGAAATCCAGCAGCTGACAAGGGGAGTGTTATTCAACACACACCTACATTCATGGAGGCTCTCAATAAAAATCTGCTCAAGCAACAGGGACCTCCAAAGCAGAAATGCATGCAACATCCACCCCCCAACACAACCCAAATGACACATAGCCCACAAACTCAGTGTGCCACTCAACTACAGCCCATAAGGTATAACAACGTACCCAACACGCTAGTCATAGGTGACTCTATAGTCAGGCACACTGATGTTCCATTCACCAGGCTAAACAAAGAGAAAGTCGCTGTCAGGCTTCCTGTTGGGTGCCAGGATCCACCTCATAATGCATGCACTCAGGTCACTCCACAACAAGTAGAAATATGACTCTGTCATTGTCCATGTTAGTGTGAATGACCTGAGACGTATCTCCCTGGAGTACATGAAAAGAGACATGGAGGAGCTCTCCAATCTTTAGCCCAGGCAGGTATGACCCCAGCCCTGAGTAGCATCCTGCCATCACCCAGAATAATACCACAGCACAAGGACAAAATGATTGACTTCAACAATTGGCTAAGCTTCTGGTGTCATTCTAAGGGGATCCAGTATCTGTCTGCCTGGGATGACATGATTGACAGACCACGATGCTTTGCCAGAGATGGCCTGTATCTGTCGCCCTTGGGATTCCAGATACTGGCTAAGGCTCTTGCCACCCCTATAGTGCCTTTTTTAGGCAAGGTTCAAATGACAAATTCACCACCATAACAGGTACAAGCAAGAAAAATCTAGGGGTAATGCTACTAAATGCTAAAAGTCTAAACCTCAAAATGCATTCACTTGAGGCACTCTTTAAAATGGAGAACACCGACATCTGTGCAGTGACAGAGACCTGGTTCAAGGCTCCAGAGAGCACCGCTGCATTACCAGGCTATAATTCATACCACACCTTTTGGCCACCTAACCTGGACCAAAACACTAAAGGTGGAGGCATGTCCATATTCTTTAAGGATATTCACTCCTCCAGGCTAGTTGCTCAGCATAATGCATCTGAGATTATCCAAATGCAACTAACTCAGGGCAAGACTGCAATCCAAATTGTAACTTGCTACAGATCCCCCACCATGCCCCAGGATTCCCATTCCTCATTTCTTGATACACTGTAAAATATTAGGGTACAACCCAACACCCTAATAATGGGCAATTTCAACTACCCCACCATTAACTGGGAAAACTACTCATGTACCAACTCTTTTGCTCAATGTTTTCTGGAATTCATAAATTCCAACGCCTTAGATCAACTTATCCACACCCCCACCAGGGACAGCAATATCATAGACCTAGTCATTACCAACATGGACGACCAGTGTTCAACACCAGAGGTCAATTCTTCTTTGGTCAGATCCGACCACAAGCTAATCAACCTGGGCATCCACATCCTGCCCCACCCCCCATTAGGGAAACCACCATAAAAATTTCTCCAAAGCCAACTTCATGCTTCTTAAGATTCTATGAATCTATGAATCTATGAATCTTAAGACAGATGTGGCAAACTTCACGACACCCATGCAGACAGACAATAGAGGTACAACTGCTGAATCCTACACAAATGCACTGAATAAGCACTTACACGAGTGCATGGATCGTGCTATCCCTAACAGAACCAAGATGCTATCCTCCAAAAAAGGAAGCCAATCTGGTGGTCCCCTGCCATAAACAAACTCTACAACAGAAAAAAGAAACTGTTGCAAAAAAGAGTAAAATTCCATGACTGGAAGAACTCCCTGGTCAGCCTCAGTAAGAAGCTGAGATCCCTCATAAAATCCTCCAAAGCTAGTTATGAAAACAAAACCTCCACTGATTCTAAAGACAACCACAAAGCATTCTATAGCTATGTCAAAAATCTCAATTGCAACACTCAGATCTGCTCTGAGTTACAACACAATGGCACTAAATATACAGAACCAACTTATATCACCAACATCCTGGCAGACAGCTTCAGTGCAAACTTCACCCCTCCACCCCCTAAAGGGCCCATCTCTATACCGGAAGAATGCAAAAAGTTCCTGTAATCATGGCTGCACAGGTAAAAAACACACTTTCCAAAGCCAAGAACACAGCATCCATGGGACCTGACAACATCACAGGCTGCGTTCTACATGAACTACAGAATGAACTGGCACACCACCTAAGCACCATGTTCAATCATAGCCTCACCTCAGGCTTTGTGCCCACTGAATGGTGCACAGCGACGGTTATCCCACTCCACAAAGGGGGAGCCACCACGGACCCCAGGAACTACCGCCCCATTAGCCTAATGAGCCTGGTCTGCAAGGCCATGGAATGTATCATCATGGAACTTATAAACAAAGACATTGGTAATCTCCAAACTCTGGACCCCACCCAGTTCAGGTTTGAAAAAGGCATATCATGTCTCCTAAACCCGATTGACTTCTTTGAAGCAGTCACCAAATCCGCAGATGAGGGTAAGGTGGTTCACACAGCCTGTCTAGATCTTGCCAAGGCTTTTGACACCATCCCTCACTCTGGAATTATAGATAAACTCACAAACTGGGTATCAATCCCTATGTCACAAGATGAGTTGCCAACTGGCTCACTGACAGAACCCACACTGTGAAAGTAGCAGACTCCAAATCCAAATTCATACCAGTGACAAGTGGAGCACCACAGGGTTCAGTCCTGGGTCCTCTCCTGTTTGGTGTCTACTTTTCTGAAGTACAGGCTGACAAAGAAGGACTTTGGCTAATGAAGTTCACAGATGACTGCAAACTAGGAGCCATAATTGAAATTCCTAATGATGTGGACATCCTACAAAAGGGCCTCACTGAGACAGATGCCTGGTGTCAAAGCCATGGCCTCAAGCTCAATGCCAAAAATTGCATTGTCATCCGCTTTGGTAAAAACTCTGTACTCATGAGCTACCACATAGGTGGTATTCTACTTAACACCGAAAGTGTGATAACAGACCTTGGGACACAGGTGGACAGTAGTCTCTCCTTTGATAGTCACATTGCCACAGTAGTCAGGAAATCCTTCTACGTGGCACACCTCATCACAAAAGGTTTCTCATCCAGGAAAAAAGAGGTAATTGTTCCCCTCTACTCATCACTCATTAGACCCATTATAGAGTACAATGCCCCTTTTGTTATGTACCTCACAAGACATCTACAATAACTGGAAAGGCTGCAGAAATACCTCACAAAGAGGATTACCGGCCTCAAACAGATGCCCTGCGCAGACTGGCTCAGAAAACCCCAGCTTTACTCTGTTGCGTAAAACCCAGAGCTGTTGGACATGCTGCACTTAAAAAAATCCCAATCCCTCCGAACTACACTCTCTAGGGACCTAAACCTTGTCACCACAATAAACAGAACATGCTGGAGGGATAGATTCCTGTTCCAGAGACTTCCCATACTCTGGAACAAACTACCTATCTATATTAAACAAAGCTCCTCATTAGCACTCTTCAAGAAACATCTTGATGATTGGATGGGAAATAGGAAATTCACGGATCACCTCTGTGGCTCTGCTCGACAGGGGCACAGGAAAATAATTTTCTTGGGTGGCGAAAGCCAGGGTACCTTTTTGGCTAGGCTTCTATAGGCCCTAGGGCCAACAGACTAGTACCTACCTATGAACCTATAAAAATATCACTGTAGCACTACTACTGCTTCTTTGATGAGCTGTAGTACCACTATGGTGATAAGTTACTCAGAAAAATGAATGGTATAAATTGAACAAAATCTTATTAGTGACTTAAGTGTTTTCCCATTGCAGACACCTACAGCCAGACAGACACACACACACACACACACACACACACACACACACACACACACACACACACACACACACACACACACACACACACACACACACACACACACACACACACACACAAACACTATTTATAGGGTGCAGCCCTAACACTCCCAGTACTGCCATAGAAAATAATAGGTGTACAACAGAAAAATGACATCTGTTCCAATTACTTCCCTCCAAAATACCAAAGCAAAGCTTCTCTTTGAATCATTTTACCACACTGTTTTGATAATAGTGTACAGCTGCATAGCAGAAGGTAAATGTATATTAGTTATGCTCCCAGACTGCTGCATTTGCATGCAGTGATGTCCAGCAAAACCACTATAGAGTACTTGCTGGAAGCTTCATACTGCTGTAGCTCTACAGCAAACTTTGAATTATTCTCTTACAAAACACTGAGAATATATGAACATACCTACGCAATTAGAAAAAATAAAGAAGACAACGCACTAGCAAAACATACTGGTGCACATCCTGGACATACGTTTTTGTTTATGGGAATTGATCACATCCTGGTTGACATCAGGGGTGGTCCAACATCTCTTATTTTAGAAAACCGGGAGCTTGAATGGCAACTCACTTTGGATGCGTTCAAGTTTCCCGGTTTAAATGAGAATTGCAATATTTCCCCAGTATTAAAATTACGTAGTTATTTACGGTAGTGACATTAAATTTGATATGTATATATCTGTTTTGAAAAACAGCATATACGTGTTATTGAAATGTATTTATTGATTGAATTATTTTCCAAAAGGAGCATTTTTTATAAATACGGAGGTTTTTAGTCTTTTCAAAATGAGTTAATACTATTTTCTATAGAGTTTATTTTGGGTTAGACCAATGTAAAGTTTATATATGTACGTCTTTCTAATAGATATGACATTAGTACTGATAGTTATGATATGAATTGTACTAGTACTATATAATGAAACGGTACATCTGGAGCATAAGTTGCTCATTTTATAATTAGGACAATGAGTGTTAGTAATTCATTGTCGGTTATAATTATATATTTATTGATTTTTAATTATTGTTCATTGATGTTATTTTTTAATGAATGTAACTAATTGAGACATGCATTTCTGCGGATCTTTCTTGTGTCAAAAGCTGCTTAGAGGAAGGTGTAAATATTTTAAATTTCGTCACTTCCTACAATCAGAGTTTATGCTTGTTAAAAGGCTTGCCTATTCATTGTACTAATTGTTTGCATTCACCTCTGATGAAGCTATGGGTCAGTAGCGAAAACGCTTTTGTCTGTTTTTAAAGAATAAAAATCGCGTTAAGGACTACTGCATTGTTGGTGTTGTTGGTGTTAGTCGGAAGCCCCCTTTGCCTGGTTGTTTCATTAGTTTGCTTCGTTTCTTCCGTTGGTAAATGTATATTAGTTATGCTCCCAGACTGCTGCATTTGCATGCAGTGATGTCCAGCAAAACCACTATAGAGTACTTGCTGGAAGCTTCATACTGCTGTAGCTCTACAGCAAACTTTGAATTATTCTCTTACAAAACACTGAGAAGTCTTGCTAGAAACAGGATTTTACAGCCTTTTATGTGTTTCTATATACCCCCCTCTCTCCCACTAACACCCTAAGTAAAGAGTTCCCTCCATTTCTCACTGATCCCCCCAGTGTGCAAACTCTAGGGCCTCCTACTGTCCCTCCCCTCCATCCTGGGCTGGCCTCCACACAGCATCCAGGTTACTTTTTCCTTCCTTTTCTCATATTTTGTCTTACTTTTTTAATTTTTTTTCCCGCAGCCTTTCAACACACGCTAAATGAACAAGACAGCACTGTAATAACTGTGGTGTAAATAATTAAATTACATTGGAGGTCTACAGGCCATAGGACTGCAGAGACCATGGGGATAAAAATCTTCTTCTTTTGGCTGTTTCTGTTAGGGGTCACCACAGCGGATCATTTGTTTCCATTTCTCCTGTCTTCTGCATCTTGCTCTGGCACACCAACCACCTGCATGTCAGCTCTCACCACATCCGTAACCCTTATCTTAGGTCTTCCTCTTTTTCTCTAACCTGGCAGCTCCATCCTTAGCATCCTTTTCCCAATATACCCAGCATCCCTCCTCAGCACATGTCCAAACCAATGCAATCTCACCTCCCTGGCTTTGTCTCCAAACTGTCCAACCTGAGCTGACCCTCTAATATACTGATTCCTAATTCTGTCCATCCTCATCACACCCAGTGCAAATCTTAACATCTTTAACTCTCCCATCTCCAGATCTGACTCCTGCCTTTTTGTCAATGCCACCATCTCCAACCCATATAACATAGCTGGTCTCACTACCCTATTGTAGACCTTCCCTTTTACTCTTACTGGTATCTGTCTGTCACAAATCACTCCTGATACTGTTGTCCACCCCACTCCACCCTGCCTGTACTCTCTTCTTCACCTCTCTTTCACACTCACCATTACTCAGAACTGTTGATCCCAAGTATTTAAACTCATCCACCTTCGCCCACTCTACTCCCTGCATCCTCACCATTCCTCTGTCTTCCCTCTCATTCACACACATATATTCTAAGTCCTGCTGACCTTCATTCCTCTTCTCTCTAGAGCATATCTCCATCTCTCCAGGGTCTCCTCCACCTGTTCCCTTCTCTCACTACAGGTCACAATGTCATCTGCAAACATCATAGTCCACAGGGACTCCTGTCTGAACTCGTCTGTCAACCTGTCCATCACCACTGCAAATAAGAAAGGGCTCAGAACTGATCTGTGATGTAATCTCACCTCCACCTTAAATGCATCTGCCACTCCAACAACGATGGGGATAAAGATGCTGTGAGGTATCATTTTTTTTTACACAACCTTACCATCCATTGATGGCCGGAAGAAAAATCATGGCTAAGGAAAGAAATACAGTTTGCTTTTTATCATATCATTTGAATACACCCTAAGTGGCCAAAACTTAATTTTAATGACTATGTAGAAAATAATTTAATTATGTCAGACGGTTAAGAACTGCCAGGCCCTCAGAAGCTAAGGGAGTATAGATGCTTTAAGGTGCATTTTAAAGATTATTCCAACCTTAAGATCCAATGAAATGGATCCATTCACATACAGTTGATAAATGTGAGCAGAACAAAATCAGAGGAAGTAACCCTTGTGGAAACTGCACATATTGTAAGGTGATTTTGAAATTAAAATCATTTACATCTACAAACATTTCTAAGGTATTTGAGATTAGCAAATTAATAACATGCCGCAGTAAATGGATAATATACATGGCTATACTCCAATGCGGAGATTTTTATGTAGGGCAAACGTCACGTTCATTTAAAAGCAGAGTAGCAGTACTTTTAAGTGACATAAGATGTCAACGTACAAAGAGTGGCTTATTTAAACACAAAAGTGAACATACATCTGCTAATTTTGTATTTGTGGGCATAGATTCTATATGGAATACAAATTTGTCTGAAATTCAGAAACACACTTTTCTAGATGAAAAAGAAAGGCTTTGGATTATAAATCTTGGGGCATTATATAAACCTGGGGTGAATGAACATTTATAAGAATGTATATGTTAAGTGCTTGTGAAATGTGACTCCATGTTTTTGTTGAGACATATTTGAGTTTAATAGTGGATAGATCCACTTGCAAGGAAGACATCAAAGACTGAAGGGGAATGTATTTAATATATATTGTTTAATGTATGCCACAAAAAGGAAGTTGACTTCACCCTATGCCTTTAATAACTGGGTATATAAATGTATGTATTGTAAGGGACTGTATTATTCCACTGAGGATGCCAGGGGCGAAACCGGTTTGGAGTTTCGTGTTATTGTGACTGCTTGTCGGCCATGGGCTTTTGTCAGAATTGGCATTTGCCTGAATAAATGATGATGCTGAAAGTATTACCTGGACTTTATTTTGTTTCATTACAACTTTAGTAATGTGTGTACTATAGTGGTGCTGCACTATTGCTTTGGTGTGTTTACATGTTGGTACATTCCGAGCACACAGTGGGCCTACGTGCACCAGAAGCTTGTTGGGGTTTATATATATATATATATATATATATATATATATATATATATATATATATAAACCAACTCTAAGATCACTAAACCTCAGAGACAAGGGAATATTCCAGGAAATGGCCATCTTGGACTTAGTATATGTACTGTTAGTCCATATTTTTGTCCATTCAGTCTCAGTGTTTCAGAACTCACTCTAGTGGGTCTCAACATTTCAAATGGTTACCCCAGCATGCCTCCTCTCTTATACTCCCAAAAGCCAGCCACCTTCTTTATATTCCTCTGATGTCAGGTTGGAATGAAACTGAAGGAACAAAGACAGCATAGTAAAATATTTCAACCTATCAGACATACATAAACAGCATGTCTCCTTGCCTCTACCTCCACGTGATAACCACTGGTATATGAATCTCATGTTTCATTGAGAGGAAAGTAAAAAAAAATAACAGGCACAGAAATGTATCCAATTTGTTGATTCCAGACAGTACACTACTCATAGACAAGCTATATAGACCTTCTGTGCATACTCCTGAAGTTTGTGAGGAAAGTTAAAGAAATAATCACACCATCCATAGACCCTACAACAAGCTATAGTGACCTATGTATATCTCTGAGATTTGACTGTCAGGAAAATTACAGAAATAATGGCCACACCATTCCCATCTTCACCCCACAAGCTATAGCAACCTCTTCAAACCTCTAAGCAGAGACAGTTTTGGAATTCAAGGCCGAAGCCACTACTAAAACTGCATCAAAATCCAGTTATACAGCTCTGATGGTCGTGATGTTTGTTGATGCATTTTGTGCCTTATTTATTGAAAGATGACTTGTTAACTGTCTTCTTTTTACTGCTACCCAGAAGAGACATGTATGTGCCTACCAGTATTGTGTGTTCAAGGTAAAAACTGGTGATATTATTTTTTAGATACACACACACATGCACACACATGCACGTGCGCGCGCGCACACACACACACACACACACACACACACACACACACACACACACACACATTGAAGCAGCTTCTGACAAGGCAGGTCTATCACAAGATGCACTTATTTTTCTCACATGTACACATTTACTGACACTACACCTGACAAGCCAGGTTTATCACAAAATGTATAAACAAAAACTCACATACAACATGCTTACCTGTAGGCAAATTCAAGGAACACCATTTCAGGGTGTTGGAGGGAATCAGAGCAGAGGCACAGCTAAGGTGGGGAGAAAGGGGAGGGTGCCCTAGGCACAGGTAGCAAGATGCTTGCTACAGTTATAGCAAGTTTCAGAGGAGATCATTTTTTCATCTTGACCCTCATTATAAAGAGGACCTTTTTTTCAAGTTACAGTTAAGGGGGGCATCAAAATGGAAATGGGGAACTGCTCAGACCACCATTTAAGTTATCAATGGTTCTGAACCAGTACACATGGATAAAGCCACACAGAGACAGAAGAAATCACAAACAATAACTCAACCAGAGCCAAATGCTGTGAGATGGCAATGCTACTCACAATGCTAATGTGCCCATGAGCAAATGAGCAGTTGCTGTCAAACCTCCTGTCTCTTGCCAGACCACCAAAAACAGCCACTTATCATGAGCAAAACTCAGACCAGGCTCCACGATATGATGAGATCCACTTTATTCACAACACCATCAGACATGAAATAAAACCAGTATTTCTTTAGTTAATCACTCTGATGATGCCCTCGAACTTGGAAGGGTGAAAGCGCTTAGTATATTTCTGTGTTTCGTTTTAACTAAAGAAATACTGGTTTTATTTCATGTCTGATGATGTTGTGAATAAAGTGGATCTCATCATATCGTGGAGCCTGGTCTGAGTTTTACAAGTTTGTCGTGTTGGAATTAACACTTATCATGAGCAAAGCTGATGCTCATGAAGAACAGGGAAAGAAATTATGTTCAGTTTGTTAATCATAAATACAATGCACCCCCCACACACGCACATACACAGATACATAAGCATGTAATACACTGATTGGGTAACACGTTTTCTGTCATGGCACATCCGTGACTGTTGTTTAACATCAAACAACAGCAGGGCAAAGGTTAATTTTATCCATAGACAGCCAACATGCCTGCCAATTACATCCACTTTTCCAACTGTGTATACCTGAGATATCTGATTGTGGTTACAAAAAACAGTCATTGCAATGTACATCTAGTTTTCGTCCAAAAATACATAGAAAATTATTGTATCCTATACCTCACAAATACACACTGCAAAGCAATAAAATGAGCGAATGAAAAGATGATCAGTGACTTTTATCCATAGACAGCCCCCTGCCACCTCCACCTAGCAGTCACAACCTCTTTTGTGAACACTTCAGATGTTTAATTGTAGTAAAACATGATGGCTGTGTAATTTAGTTCATCTTTGCTTCACACAAAATGCAACCACTCATTTACGTATTACAAGCTGCTTCATACAAATCACATTTTATTTTATTCTAAATTTGAGAACGGGGATAGAGCATTGATCTCATTGGACCTATTTCAGTCTCAGCCCAGAATAAATACAATAGTTACATGAATTTATACATAGACTGAATGACAAAATGCAATACATACATATATTATGAACAATTTTAGTTGAGAAGAGTGGAAATTCATATGAGTGAACACTTTTTACTCATATAAAAAAAAGTCAATGCTCATATGAGTGAACATTCTCTTCAATGGTGGTCTTCCTGGCAACCTTATGAATGAGACTGTGTTGCAACTGGGTAAGGGAATTTGTCCCTACCTCACTATTATGTGATCTTGGAGTTGGTATACTTCACAAACGGGGGGGTACAGACCAAAAAATATATTTTTACTGTCTCCCATTTTTGATCATTGCAGATTCACTCTAAAACTATCAGTCTTTTTATGTTCACTGTTTTGAGTGTTCAATATTCCATGGTACATTATATTTACAAAGTGAATATCAGAGTTGGCTTGAGGGTATAAAAGCAATAGATGAATGACATTATATACAAATGACTGACAAAACACAATATATGCATGCATTATAGACAGAGTAGTTGGCATGCTGAATGAATCAAAATAAAAAGTAGATTCAGAGGAAGATATGAAGGGAGAAAAAGAGTATAGAGAAATTAAGTTATATGACCAGAGAGACAGCAGTTCCATTTCCTCGAGTCTTGAAAGCTACTTTTATTTCTGATGTGTAAAACGAAACTAATGAACAAAAAGGAGTTACTAAGTAATTTTGCTTCACAGACAGCCCTTACGGTTATAGCTGCTTTATCTGTGTATATTTCAGATGCCACCCTCTTATAAAATAAATCAATAAATACATACATACATACATATATAAATAAGAGATACAGTAACATTAGGTTTTCTTATGCATTAAAAATGTATCTTATTATGAATAACAGGTTCAGTGTTAGCACCTCTCATTTTGTGACTGCAACCTTTAAAGATGTACCAAAAAAAAAAAACACAAGCTTTTTGAAGAAAACATCAAAATATGAAACAAAAACATCTGTGACAGTTGAGAGGTATAAATATCTAGCATAGCTCTCAATTTTTTCACAAGGGCAAAGGCCCCAAATCAAGGACAATTTTTAAATGTTACTCTAAATGACTTAAAACGTTAATGTATCAACAGGTTTAGCTCCAACATTCATTTCTGGAGCAATAAGACGTATAAAACATTTATACCTTGTATTACAGATTTGTTGTAATACTCAGTGATTTACCAGAAGTCAAACATTTTAAAAAAAGGACAGGGCAAAATATAAGGTAAAATGAAAGACATTCTACAAATTCCAAGATATTTGAAAGCTATGATATCTGGTTGCCTAGCAGTGTCCCAGACGATTACTCAAGATGTTACCATATGCATACTCCATCTGTCATTCAACGTTTGCAGGCTTTCTAGTCAGTCCCACCCACTACATCCAGACAACAAATCATAGAGCCTAAGAAAGCCTTTGAAGGTCTGTGATTCATTGTCCATATTGTGGGTGGGACTGACTACAAAGCCCAGAAATTCAGAAGGTGTATAGCACTTGTTTTGTAGGGAACCTCAGCCATAGTTGCTTTAAAGAGATGAATTAAAAGCTAAAAAAGCTATCCTGGCAGAGTGGCGCCCTAAGTTGTTAATTATAATAAAAAATACAGTACTTTATTACTGTGATAATTTTACATAATAATGTATTCATTCATTTTTAACCATGAACTCATACAATTTCTATACCTACTGAATTTGAGCTATTATTTGTATTATCTTACACAATCATTTCTGTGCAAATTTATTCTGTTCAGAATGTTGAATGCATTTATTTTTCAGTCATATTTTACACACTAATTTTTATTTCTCTGAAGGGAATACAAAGCTGTCTTGTTTTATTCTACAGTGCATGTAGGGTCTTTCACTGTACTATACTATAAACAAAGCAAGACCTTGTATATTAAGTGTGAGTTCCAGTCTAGGTTTGTGTGTGTGTGTGTGTGTGTGTGTGTGTGTGTGTGTGTGTGTGTGTATGTAAATAAGGAAAGTTAGGTAACTAACAACCATCTGTTTTCTTTGTTTAGAGAACTGCATCTATGCCGGCATTGATATTATTCTTATTACTATATTATCTGATGCTGAAGTTGTCGGTTTCCAAGATTCTGAATATATTGCAATCCCTGAAAGTAGAAATGAAAAAAATGTTAAACATTCTGTCCCTCTGTTCATGTCATCCAGATCTGCAGGAAATAGCAGTAGTGACTGCACACCCCACCTACTTTGCTGTCTACAGTTTTGTCTGTACACTCCCCAGATAGCTGTGTTACTGCTAACAGCTGTAGTCTTTAACTACTGTCTTCCCAACCCTATAATCATTTTCCTTTTGGAGGGAGTGATGGCTGTCCACCTTCCTGCCCTCTTTTCCATGTGACAGTGTACCTTTTGCTGTCCTTTACCCTGCATTATCACCTATTACTCTGACAAAAGTAGTAATGGCCATGTAGTAATGGCAGTACACCCCCAAGCCCTCCTGCCCTGCGTTGACACATCACTATGGCAGTATAATGACTGTACATACCCTATTGTGCTCCACTTTGAACTGCCATGTGACTTGGCCCTGGTGGCAGAAGTAGTGTCTGTGTACCCCTGACACCTTCCAGTCATTGTTCACCATGTGCCTCATTCACCCTGTGTTATCATGCATACCTCTCTTAATAACAATGCTGACAATATGTCTCACTGTACTTACTCATATGTTCTTACATTCCTAGAAACAGCTAAGTGGGCAAGCAATAATCTCTCTCCTCCAACATTGCTGCCCTCTTCCCATTAGCGATAGTGATCCTTATACATCCCACACCTTCCTTATTGTCCACATTGCCACGTCCCAAGTAGCAGAAGTAGTTGTGTCCTTGTTATCCAAGGCTTGTACTTGCAGTCCTCAGAATTATGAGACTATATTTGCAAATGTAGGGTTATACACTAAGTCTGAGGTTACCTCAGAGTATCCTCCCTACTGTATACTACAGAAGTCTTGAGGTTGTATGTGTAATTAGTGAGGACATGCGTGGTACAAGCCTCTATGTCAGGGAGGCAGGAGCCTTGCCTGACTGCAAAAAAAAAAAAAAAAAACAATAAAAAGTGTATATTGAGTTTTGTAGCTTGCTGTTTAGATGTACAAATTACAGTTTATTTTGAAAAGTTTGGGGACAAACACAGTCACTGGCAGTCCTACCAACATCTTCCTTTTCATGTTACATTGGTTCTAGCAGCAATGACAGGCAATGTGTACCTCATATATCTTCTTTTCTCTAGGTTACCATGTCCTGGGCATCAGTGCAATCAATGTATACCCCCAATCTTCGGGGGTGTACTGAAGTTGTAAAAATCCATGATGTTTTACAGCTGATGTTACAGTATTAATTTGATGTTTAAAGCATGCCTTGAGTCTCACTTGTAGTGCATTATTTGTCTAGTATTGTTTGTCTTTGGGCCTGGAATACACTAATCAGTTTTAAACGCTTTTTTTTATTTTATTGGTTATGCTACAGAAAATGTTTTGTGTATTTCTGATTGTTCAGACCCCACACATTTGTGTGTATTAAGTCACAGTTGTAACTGTCAACAGCTTTTGATGTATCTTTTGATCTTCTCAAGAATACGTGTGTGTGTGTGTGTGTGTGTGTGTGTGTGTGTGTGTGTGTGTGTGTGTGTGTGTGTGTGTGTGTGTGTGTGCACGCGCATGTGTGCATGTGCATTTGTGTAGCTGTGCTTTGAGGGGGTGAGTTTACAGCAGTGTTAGCCTGTGTACAAAGTGGAAGTTCCTGACAATACATGAGTTAATCCCTACAATTTACCATGACTTTTGGACTATGTTTTCCTCCCATACTTCAAAAGTAGTATAAAAAAATCCTTTCAGCTTAAGTGGAATAATATCCTGCCTCCGGGATAGGCATTGCAGGGCAATACCAGAACTTTTACGGGTGAAGAGGCCTTCTAGCTTACATAAATGCAATTCTTTATCAGTGGAATACTGTAATTCCTTTGCTCATGGCCTGAGTCATGGATAAAAAGGATCAGAGATGGTTGGCTTGCTTACTCTGATTAATAAATTAAATTTAAAAAGTAGCCTTTAACGTTAGGACTCCAAGAAATACAGTAGGAAGATGCACATCAGTTTCTTCAATGAAGAAGACAGAAAGCTGTATCACAAACATTGCAGTCATAGTTATATACAGATATTCTGTCTTTAATCTGTTCTTTAATGGCTAAATTATCCACATTTAGAGAATGAGTGAAATACACATTATCACCCTAAGGGTGAATGAGTATTCTCCAACAGGGTGTTAATGTATAGATTTCACCCTATGTAAAAAAACAAGTCTGCCACTTTGAGACAGCATAATAAGCTGCCATGAAGCATGGAATGGAGGAAACCCATAACATATGCTGTTTTTTTACACTTGCTAAACACAGCTTTGCTGTTTAATCAGCATAAAAAATAATAAAAAGCATGAAAACAAAATCACTCACAAAAGTAACTGCAGCAGCAGCAGTTACAAGGATGTGCCATTTACTTTCCCCACTCCAAAAGTGAGAGGTGGGAAAGAAAAAAAAGTAATGCAATTACGTGTGTGTGTGTGGGGGGGGGTGTATGTGTGTGTGGTTGTGCATGTGAGAGTGATAGAGAGAGGGAGACAAAGACAGACAGCAAGTGAGCAATAGATACAAAGAGATCACATATGATGTTCTTTGCGTTTCACTGTTGCAGTCATCACATTTGGGTTATCTGCTTGCAGTAGCCCTCAGTTGGCCTGATTATCAAAGTCTTGGGTCCTGCATCGGTTGCTGTCTCATCTTCCATGACGTCAGGTAGTCAGGGGTATAAAGCATGCAGCCGACACCATTACATCAGTCTTTCTTGCCGTACGGTGCCCAAAGCAGAAGCAGTTCGCAAGTGCAGGTTGGCCGACTCCTGAAATTATCGTTTTTGTGTTTCAGAACCGAAGTCTTCAACTAAAGCTAAGTACCCTGTTGGGGAAACTTTTTCTTGCTCTAAGCCGATGTCAGTAAAAGTCAATAACTGCATTTCTTTTGGAAAGCAAACACCTCATAAAGATTTTCATTCATACTGTATTCCTTGCCTAGGCCCTGACCACGACGTACCTCGCTGTCAGTTTTGTGCCTTATTTAAACAGTGAACTATTCGGCATCGGTATATTTACGCCTCTAAGTATTTGGTACTCGGTTCAGTTATCCAGATATGTCTTCGGTAAGCAATCTGACTACTGACATTCTTAAAAAACGCAAAGATAAAGACAGAGACAGGCCGCCTAGGTCCAAAGCTGCTGCCGACGCGTCTCCTAAGCTAGTTGCCAGTTCGCCGGTACTCAGTGAGGCTCTTTTGCAGCCCCTGATACCCGCTACTTCAGATTCACAGGCCTCTACTGAGACCCACTCATAGACTGATATCCCGCGAGATGCTTCAACTGTGGAACTTGCAGATGTCTCTACCTTGGATCGGTCCGGAGCCGCTGTGCAGGCACCGGCTTCTGAGGGTGTATTCAGGCCTACTGACATGCATATTAAACCAATGCCATCTTCTTCTTCAAGGCTTAAAACTTGAACCATGCCTAAAAAACCGACACCCAGACCACATGGTCAAGCCTCTATGCCTAAAAAACAAATTATAAGAATGGCTGAAGACCTTATTGCTTTAATCAGGGGAAGCCAACCTTCCCCTTCTAAGAGACCTAGGACTGAATTTGCTTATGATTCTTCTGATCAGGATTCTGAAATTTCTGTCTCCTATGATGACCAGGATTTTCCCTTATCTACCTATGAGGATTCTGATGCAGAGGACTCTATTCCCTCTGCTTCCCCTCCACAGGATTTCTCTTTTGGTGAAACTTTACATGCTCTTAGGGAGCATTTCCACTGGGAAAGCCAGGATTACTCTGATTCTAAAAAGAGGCTTAGGGATTTCTTACTCCTGCCCCAACACAGGCCTTTAGCTATCCCCCCTGTACTGGACATTGTTGATGATGCCTTTTCGGAATCTAGTTTGGCCCCTGATTCTTTACCTCTTGCTCCCAGAAAACTAGATAGATATTACAGGGTTTCTGACTCTCACAAGTTCCTTTTTAAAAATCCTACTGCGGATCCTGAGACCATTTCACAGGGACCCAAGGGCATTAAGGCTACTATTGCCAAAAATCCTACCCCCTCTGATAGAGATTCCAGGGCGCTGGATAGATGGGGTAAGAAGGTATACACTTCTGCAACCTTGGCCTTAAACTGCCAGTTTCATATGTTAAAGTATCAGCAGCATATCATTGGATTGCTTAAACAGAAAATGATGTTGATTCCTGACTGTGCTGAAAATAAGGATTTACAGAATTTAATGCATTCTGCTGAACAAGTTGGAAAACATACTTTGTAATGTGGTTTTGATTCACTAGAGGCATCTTGCAGGGCTGCTGTTACTGGGTCTGTACTTCGAAGGCATGCTTGGCTTAAGGAGCAATCTTTGCCAGATCATGTTAAAGCTAAATTGCTGGATGCTCCCTTAAATCCGGACTGCCTGTTTGGCAACAAAGCAGAAGAAGTACTGAAAAAGATGGAAGAAAAAGCTAAATCTATGCAAACTGTTAAAGATTTCCTACAGGTACAGCCTCCAAGATTTAGTAGGCATTGGCCCTCTAAGAATTGGTCCTTTCCTGCCTCTTCCAGGCCTTCTCAGTCCAAACCCAAAACCAGCAGAACAACCAGGATTCAGTCCCAAGGTAAGCACAGGACTAAGAAGTGGGGGGCTCCCACTTTCAGATCAGGGAGTAGTAAGACTCCCCCCATGGTAAACTGTCTCAGTGACTTAACTTTAAAACTTCCAAGCCCTTCTCAACTGACTGCTCCTTTAGAGGGAAAGATTGCTCTGCAGACAAAAAAACGGGAATTAATTGCCCAGGAAAAATAGGTTCATAGGTTCATAGATAGGTACTAGGCTATCTGCACAAAGGCATTTATAAGCCTAGCCGGAATGTGTTGGCTTTCGCCGCCCCCTTAGATTAGTTCCCTGTGCCTCTGTCCAGCAGAGCCATTGGAGTGATCCCTGGGGTAAACTTTCTGTTTCCCATCCACTTGTCAAGGTTTCTCTTGAAGAGGGTTAGCAGGGAGCTCTGCCTAATGTAGATTGTAATCTTGTTCCAGAGCATGGGTAGTCTCTGGGACAGGAATCTATCCCTCCAGCATGTCCTATTTATTGTTGTGGTGAGGTTTACATCCCGAGAGTGTGTGGCTCGAGGGGATATGGTTTTCTTTAGGTGGAGCATGTCCATCAATTCTGGGTTGGACATGGCCTTGTATGTCAGGCAGAGATCACCTCTGAGTAGGCGGTATGCAACTGAGTACAGCTGCAATTTCTTCAGTTGAGCTGCATAGGGCATCTGCTTGAGGCCAGTGATCCTCTTGGTGAAGTACTTCTGTGGTCTTTCCAGTTGTTGCAGGTGTCTTGTAAGGTATATCCCAAATGGGGCATTGTACTCTATGATAGGTCTGATGAGTGATGCATAGAGGGGCCCAATGACCTCTTTCGATCTGGATGCAAACCCTTTTATGATTAGGTGGGCCACATAGAAGGATTTTCCAACCACTTTGGCAATGTGATTATCAAAGGAGATGTTACTATCTACTTGGGTCCCCAGATCCCTTTTTACGTCTTCCGTATTTAGGGGCTACCACTTATGTGATAGTTTGTGGGTACTTTGATTTTCCCAAAGGGGATGAATATGCACTTTTTGGCATTTAGCTTGAGGCCATGGTTTTGACACCAGGTATCTCTCTCAGTGAGACCCTTTTGGAGGATGTCTGTGTCAGCCAGAGTCATTATAGCCCCTAGTTTGCAGTTGTCTGTGAACTTGGTCAGCCATAGTCCTCCTGTGCTTGCCTGTACCTCTGAGAAGTATATGCCAAACAGGAGGGTTCCTAGGACTGAGCCCTGGGGAATGCCACTTGTAACCGGTTTAGAGTCAGACCTAGCTCCCGCAACTCTTACCATGTGGGTTCTGTCCGTGAGCCAGTTGGCAACCCATCTCATGACGTAGGGGTTTATGTTCAGGCTTGTCTATAATACCTGAGTGGGAAACGGTATCGAAGACCTTTGCGGGGTCTAGGTAGGCTGTGTGGACCACCTTTCCCTCATCTATAGCCTTGGTAACTGTCTCAAAGAAGTCCATTAAGTTTAGGAGGCATGATCTGCCCTTAATAAAGCCAAACTGGGTAGGGTCCAGTGTTTGGAGGTTCCCAATGTCTCTGTTAATGAGATCCATGATGATGTGCTCCATAGCTTTGCAGACCAAGCTAATCAGGCTTATAGGGTGATAGTTTCCAGGGTCCATTGTGGCTCCACCTTTGTGGAGCAGAATAACTGTTGCTGTACGCTACTCTGTGGGCACATAGCCTGTGGAGAGGCTGAGTTTAAACAGTGTGTTTAGGTGAGGGGTTAGTTCATCTTTGAGCTCTTGTAGGATGCAGCCTGGGACACCATCCATGTTTTTGGCTTTAGAGAGAGCTGTTTTAACCTGAGTGTCTGTGATTTCAGGGGCACTACATTCTTCTGGTATAGTTATGGGCCCTTTTGGGAGTGAGAGGGGGGTGAAGTTTGCACTGAACCTGTCTTCCAGGATGTTGGCTATATCGGTCGGTTCAGTGTATTTTGTGCCATTCTGCACTAACTCCGAGCAGATCCGAGAATTGCCACTTAGATTCTTGACATAGCTAAAGAATGCCTTGTGGTTATCTTTGGAGTCCATTGCAATTTTTCTTTTGAAGCAAGCCTTGGATGGTTTTTATGAGGGAACATAGTTTCTTGCTGATACTGATCAGGGATGTCTTCCCTTCTTGGGATTTTACTCTTTTCTGTGTTTTAAATATAGTTTCCCAAGGATACAGACTTCACTTCCATACATTACCAACCCCAGACGGTTGGCCAGATCTACCCCCAAATCAGTGGGCAGAGGCTCAAAAGCAAGTACTCTCTCTTAAACATAAGGGCTATTCAAACTGTACCAGAAGAGGAAAAGGGACAAGGTTTCTACTCAAGACTTTTCCTGGTACCCAGAAAAGACAACTCATGGCATCCTATCCTGGACCTTTCTATCCTAAACACCTTTTTGGTGATCCCAAAATTCAAGATGCTAACTCTTCACCAGTTGCTTTCTATGCTAGGCAAGGATGCCTGGTTGGCAACACTGGATTTAAAGGAAGCCTACCTGCACATCCCAATCAGGGAATCTTGCAGATATCTATGCTTCAAAGCAGGCTACATGCACTATCAGTTCTCTGCACTGCCCTTTGGCTTATCTACTGTGCCAGGGTATTCACAAAGTGCCTAGCTCCAGTCATTGCATTTTGCAGGCAAAGAAATATTCAAATATATCCATACCTGAACGATTGTCTAATTCAAGCAGAAAGCCAGGATATACTTTTGAATCATCTGGCGTTTGTACACAAGGTGCTAACTTGTCTGGGGTACACCATAAATGAAAAGAAATCTTATACCCTGTCAACAAATTATATTCATGGGAGCAAGCTTGAACACAACGCCCCAGATGACTTTCCTCACACCAGAGAAACAAATTCATTTGACAGCTTACTTCAAAGTAATGGCCACAAAAACCCTGCTATCTGCAAGTCAAATACTGCAAGCCTTGAAGTTCATGGACTCCTGCATTCTTCTAATTCCATATGCAAGACTGCATATGTAGAAACTACAATGGTATCTAGAAAGCTTATGGCGTCAACATTCTCAGGATCTAGAAGCAATGATTCCTATCACACCTTGCCTACAGTTAGAGTTCCTTTGGTGGGCAGAGGCCTGCCACCAAAATATGGGACTACCATTCACACTACCCCCTGCTACTCAAACCCTAACTACAGACGCATCAGATTATGCATGGGGGGCTCACCTGGCAGGGAAGTGCATTCATGGCAAATAGAACCCAAGTCAAATGCACCTGCATATCAATCAAAAAGAAATGTTAGTTGTACAGAATGCTCTGACAGCCTTCAAGGACCACATTCTTCCAGGAAAATTAATGGTAAGGATGGACAACACCACTGTTATGTGGTACATAAACAAGCAGGGGGAGACACATTCATACACACTCTGCAGACTAGCCATGGCTCTGTGGAACACAGCCTTGAGCTACCAAGTGCATTTACAGGCTCAATTCCTGTCAGGAAAGCTAAATACACTGGCAGATGAACTAAGCAGAAATCGCATGGACTTACATGAGTGGAAACTGGAACCAAAGACTTTCAACATGTTGATAATCAAATGGGGGAGCCCAGATATAGACCTGTTTGCTTCCCCCCAGAACTACCAGTTGGACAAATTCTGCACAAGCACTCCCCACAAACAAGCTTGGAAAGTGGATGCCCTGTCCTTCAACTGGAAAAATCTATCAGCTTATGCCTTTCCTCCTCTGCCCCTCCTCTCCAAAGTACTACTAAAGATCAAACAGGACAAACCAAGTACGATACTGATTGCACCAGACTGGCCACGCCAACACTGGTACCCCCCTCTTGTGCAGTGTGTCACTGCTGGCACTATGGCACCTGCCTCAAACCCCTACCCTGCTGTCCCAGCAGGAGGCCCAGATCCTGCATCCTCAACTTCAAATCCTGAACCTGGCAGCCTGGCTAATTGCTTGACCTCTCCGTTACCATCCCTCAGTAAACAAGTGTCGGATGTCATTTTGGAGGCAAGAAGGCCTAGTACTAGAAAATCTTATGCTGAAAAATGGAAAAGATTCTGTTCCTGGAACCAAACTTAAGGGATGGGCACAGCAGCACCCAATTTACCTCAGATTCTTCAATACTTAACTGAGATGCTTCACAAGGGCCTTTCTTTTTCCTCCATCAAAATTCATGCCTCAGCCCTTTCAGCTCATTACAACACAGAACCACCCCTCTTCTCTCATCCACTGCTCAAGCAGTTCCTTAGAGGGGTCAAAAACTTAAGACCACCCAGGAGAGCCCCAACTCGAGCCTGGGACATCAACTTTGTATTGGAAAAACTCACTCTACCTCCTTTTGAGCCAGCTGCAAGTACAGAGTTAAAATTCCTTTCTTAGAAAACAGCCTTTCTTTTGGCAATTACTTCAGCTAGAAGGGTATCTAAATTACAGGCCCTTATGGCAATGGAGCCTTTCATCATGTTTCATGTGGACAGGGTGTCCCTCAGGACCAACCCCTCCTTCATGCCCAAGGTGGTATCCAGTGTAGCTCTTAATCAGTCCATTCATTTGCCAGCCTTCTTTCCTAACCCATAGAACAAAGGGGAACAGATAGAGCACTCCTTAGATGTGCACAGACAACTTAGATTTTACTTGGACAGGACTAAACCTCAAAGGAAATCTGATCAATTGCTGGTGGCATTTGCTGCAAGGGCAGAGGGAAAGGTCATTTCAAAGCAAAACATTTCTAAATGGATAGGCCATTGCATTAATTTCTGCTATAAGCACCGTGGAAAACCTATTCCACAGGGAATAAGATCGCACTCAACCAGGGCTGCATCTACCTCTACAGCCTTTCTCAGAGGTGTTCCTACCAGGGACATCTTAGAAGTTTCTACCTGGAGTTCTTTACATACTTTCACCAAGCATTACCATTTGCCAGTTTTCTCTAAATCCAGAGCTGGTTTTGCCACTGCAGTCTTGCAGGGACTTATAGCTGGTCCTAATACTATCTAAATTCCTCTTCCCATCCTTAGCTTTGGGAATCTACCCAAATGTGATGACTGCAACAGTGAAACACAAAGAACATAGTACAGTTGTGTACACTTACCATAAATGTAGATGTTCGAGTGTATTCACTGTTGCATTCCTGGTTACCCTCCCTCTAGCCCCCTGACTTCTTTTGGCTATACCTCTATTCTATTTTACTATGCTTAAAAGCTTTTTGGTGTATTTGCTTTTTTGGTTGGAGGTATAACCTTGCATATTTATATTTAATTGCCTCCCATTAGGGGGGGCACCTGACATTTGGGGCAAGAAAAACTGATGTAATGGTGTCGGCTGCATGCTTTATACCCCTGATTACCTGACGTCATGGAAGATGAGACAGCAACCAACGCAGGACCCAAGACTTTGATAGTCAGGCCAACTAAAGGTTACTGCAAGCAGATAATCCAAATGTGATGACTGCAACAGTGAATACACTCGAACATCTACATTTATGGTAAGTGTACACAACTGTACTTCTTAACTTGCTTGCACCGAAACAGGCATTCCAACAGCATGCATTATTTAAACAATAAATATGAAACTCTGCTATCTGACATTATTAAGGGACTGTAATGCACAGTGATTTACTAAAAACATTATATGAGGGACAATCAGTGACAGTTTGTAAAATTACAGATGGTTAAGAGGCAGTGGGGGTTATAAAGCATTACATTGTATGATTTTTTTTTTAATTTGTTTGATCACATTAAGACATCTGAGGTGTATTCAGTTAGCAGAGTGGCTGTACCTGCTGTTCACTCACATGTGTATGTATGTGTTTTCGTATGTGTGTGTGTGTGTGTGTGTGTGTGTGTGTGTGTGTGTGTGTGTGCATGTGCATATTCATGTGCGCGTGTGTATGTATGCGTGTGTATGTGTGTTTGGTCATTAAATACTTGCGTAATGTATGTTCTGGAAATAAAATACTTTCTCCAACACTTATATATACTACAACAAATTTGAATCAGTGGGCAGAGCAAATATTTTACATCAGTGATATAAAATGTATATAGTAATAAAAATAAAAATACAAACCAGTTTAACAGATAGCCCATTCTCTAAGTGCAATAATGCCTTCCAAGTTTTGTCAGGGACATAATAAACTTCCAGGGCTGATAAGACCCTCGGCATGTGCTATCAAGCCTCATAACACCACTGGATGGGTGCTATTTCCCTGATAATGCCCACCCTTTCAGGAATTATTGGTTGAGTATGCCTACATTATATACAATATTAATAAGTTTAAATGGTGTGTTAACTACACCATTTTGTTGACACAGTTGTGTCATAGAAGATCAACTTTCTGATTAGTCTAAAATTTATGAAACAGCTTCAAAAGAAGATTAATTGGTAGTTGTTTAAAATCTGATGATATCCTGTGTTCAAAGAATACTGTCAGCTCAAAATACATTTTTCATTTGTATTGTAAAAATGAACATTAATAAAATATTGCTTTAATTAAAACAATACATACTGCTATGGGATGCCAAAACTGTATTTCCTTATACAGAGAACACAACATGCAGGCTAGATTTTTATATGTCAGTTATATTATCTTTCTCTTCATTCTGTAGCTATTTGAAACATATTGTGAAATGTATCAGTGGTCACAGTTCATTTTCTCATACTGTTATATTCAGATTAACTCATTAGAGAAGCTAGAATACTAGAAAATGATTAATTTCTCCATAAAATATCCAGTTATATATTCACCAGAAAAATACTGAAAAAAAGCTGCAACACAACAAATAAATCTATCATATACTGTTATGATCAGCTAACACAAGTGTATATAATCGGCTTCATGGAAATATTCTGTAAGGAGAAATGACACTGCAAAAGTAATACAAATATAAATATAAAAATAACTATCACTTCATCAGAACATAATGCACAAGCTGAAAAAGATTAAAATAAATATACAACACTGACCAATCAAAATTAGTTCAAAACATATATATCCAATCAAAACCCTTCCTTTAACAATGATATGCTAAATAAAGCGAATGACTGTGATATCCAATCAAAAATACAATGCAGGTTATATATCCAAACAATAGAGAGCAACAATAAAGCCTGAACTCGATAAAAGACAAACTATAAAAATCACTAAAGCTTATTAAAATGAGTAAATGCAATATCAAATGAAAGCATACATGTCAAGTGTTCTATCCGGTCTACAAGAACCACAATGAACTTCTTGACTGGATATGAAAAATTATTAAATTAAATACTCCTTGATACTAAAATCATCTAGTTAAACCGCGGGACTTTAAAACCAGTTTAAGGGAAACCATCCCATTCAAACCTGAACCCCTGTCTGCTCCAAATTTAATAATCCACCTCAGTTCTGTTCTTTCCATTATATTATACTGAAATCACTAAGCCTAGGATTCTCTTGAAGTGCCTCAAGCATTGTGAACTTAAATGTATGCAAAGTACTTTCCATTTTAATGTGTTTTGCTAAGGCATTCAAGGTATGTGTACAAATGCTGTAAACATGTTCTCTGATCCTTTCTCTCAGAGTTCATTTTGTTTTTCCTATATAAAAGGATTTATAAAATAGATAATCTGCAAGATAAATTAAATTTTGAGTGCTACAATCTTGTATGTGTATCGGGGTGTATAAAAAAGTTACTGTCATCCATAAAAAACACAACAGTTATATTTACCACAAGAAGATTTGCATGCAAAATCTCTAATGGAAGCATTTTCTCTCCTATCATTAGGGTAACATAATCTTCTCTTAAGGGACTTCATATTTTTAAAACAAAAGTGTGGTACATCACCAACTAAGTCCTTAATTCTGTCATTAGTCATAAAAACTTGTCAGTGTCTTAAAGATTCACATCATTGGTATAAAACAATGGTACCGAGACATACTGGGTCTTATTGACAGACTTCTCTAGTGGGTCAGGCTGAGAAGAAAAATACAGTCTGGCCTGACTATTCCTAAGGTGACTAATCTGGGAGAGGTTCATATCAGTCTCTTGACTTTTTATAACCTCTATCCAAAAGGTTGCATTTAAGCTTGTCAACATCATTATAAAAGCCTCTTTGACTAGTGTTCAGTCTAGAGACATGCATGCCTTGGCCTTTCACCACATTCCTAAAGATGTGATTGGGATGTATGCTGCATCTATGTAACAAGGTATTCCTATGACAATCTTTCCTGTAGATGCTGGTTTCAAATGATAAATCAGGTGACCTAGTGACCCCGATGTCTAAATGTTCACTGTTTTAAATTTTCATTTAATAGGGTTCGGTATTAGAACATTCAAAATTTTGAAAGTTCAGTGTTCTAATATAGACCCGGAAAAACAAATAGAACTCTGAGGGAAAGGACTGGAGAAGATGTTCATAGCATTCGTACACATAACACCTTGACAGCCTTACTGAAACACATTGAAATGGAAGATGCTTCACATATGTTTAAGCTCACGGTCTGTGAGACACTTGAAGAGAATCCTAGCCTTGGTGATTTCAATAATATAACATTGAGAATAGAACTGAAATGGATTATTAAATTTAGAGCTGACAGGGGGTCAGGTTTGAATGGGATGGTTTCTCTTACATGGGTTTTAAAGTCCTGCAGTTTAACTAGATTATCTTAGTATCGAGGAACGCTTCATTTAATAGTTTTTCCATGATTCTGGTTGGGTTTTTTTTGTATCCAGTCAAGGGGTTCATAGTGGTTCTTGTTGGTTCGATGGAGAACTTGAAATGTATACTTTGATTTGATGTTGCATTTATTAATTTTAATATGGTGTAGTGATTTTTATAGGTTGTCTTGTATTCAATCCAGGCTTTATTGTTGCTCTCTATTGACTGGATAAATTACCAGAAATGTATTTTTCACTTGTGCATTATTATTTATCATTGTTTTTATCAAACACCTTTTATTTTCAGCTGTGCATCAGTGTGTTATTTGTTATTTTTACATTTTGTCTTGTTTTTATTTGGTAATACTCTGTTAGTCCATTTGTGAAGATGTTGTTCTTTTGCATACCCAAATGCATCATAAAATTGCAAAGAGCCATTCCTGAATGTAAATAACTTAGAGATTGCCAACTCCCAGTCACTCCTTAACCCTAATCTCAAATCTACTACTAACCCTAAATCTCCCAGTCACACCCTAACTCTAATCCTGAACCTTACTCTCTAAACCTAACCCCCAGTTATTACATATACCTAATCCCAAACCTCATTCTCTAAACATGAGACACCCAGCTACTCCCAAATGCTTATCTGAAAACCTGTTCCTTAAACCTAACTTTAAAATTCCAAGTAATTCCCTAACTGTAATCCCAACCCAACTCCCTAACTGTAAAACTCTCAGTCATTTCCTAAATCTGATCCCAAACCTTGCTCCCTAAACCTAAAACTCCCAGTCACTCTCTGACCCTAACCCCAATCCTAAACCCTGTTCCCTAACCTTAACATTCAGTCTCCCAGTCATCCCCTTAACCCAAGCCATTAAACTTCCATTTTATCCACTCACTCGTCTTGGTCATTGTATTTACCATGGTTGAAACTAAATACCCATACAAGCAGCAGCCTATGGGAGCTGTTTGGAAATCAAGTCCCTGGCTATAAGATTGTGGTCTGCAACAGTCAGGACTTCAAACAAGTGAAGTAAACTATACCAAATGTATGACTAAAATACTCATAGGCATTACCAACTCATCTGTTGCTAAGTCTTTCGCTTACTTTTTGGAAATGCAAAATGAAGAATCAGTGCTATACTGACAAACCTACATCAGTGTCATGGAATATTATGTAAATATTACATGAGATATCAAGTCACCTTTCTTACAGCATATCACCTAATTTCAGCATGACAGAAAAATTAAATGGGTGGTGAATACTAGAAGGAACTGTGAATAAAATTTGATTTTTTTTTTGTTGAAGTCTACAGATGTGAGATGGATTATCTGATAGGACATTTCTGTAGCTTGCAAAGAAATAAAATATTTTTCTCAATCTTGGATGTTTTGCAACCACCCTATACTACGAAGACCCTTTCTGCACTCCTCTTAAGTATAAACACCTCCAAGGTAACTACATGTTAGGAGGAGTTCTGCAGCATGTTGGGGGAATTAGTGGCGCTCAGTCACTCATAACTAAATGGGATTTGCAGGTCTGGTCTTAAGTCAACAGTATGACTTGCAGGCACATGACATTCCTGGCCCCTGACACATGAACCCTTCTTAACTGAAACTGGAACATGGAGTTCCCACTAATGGGATAATCGGTATACTTTATGCAGTTTGACACCATTCTTTCCATTCCTCTTGAAGTCTGAGTACAGCCTACTGAAACATGTAAGAAGAGTCTGAGTAGCACAATATCTAAGCTGCTGAGACCTGTGTTTGAGTACAATCATCCCTTAATGCATACACCAAACTACTGAGCAATTCACTTAGCTGTCACCTTTTAAAAAAGAGGGTTCGTTTCAGTGATTCTACTGGGATAGCAAAATTAAACAGATCACATATGTAACCTTTACTCTTGCCTCAGAATATCCTGCAAATGTTTACCCGAAACTGACTGTAGCATGATTTTGTACATCTCTGTCACTGACATAACCTTTGCAAGGCTTTTCCCCCTTTTCATTTCCCCACATTTACTTAAGCTATCCCACCTGGGATCAAGACTATTATTCTTCTGCTCCTTCCACATTCAGATTAAACAGCTTGCCACATTACTACTGTCATAGCCATAGCCTGAGTATGGAATGCTCTGCAGACTGGGGCTGCATGGCAAACCTGAGCTGATCTGCTGAGAGGATCTTCAACCTCTGATTCATATTAATGAAACTAAGCCCAAACAAACTTACTCATATGAAATGGAGACACAAGAACATTGAAAACACAGTTAATTTTGACAAACTTCAACCAAGTAACTCTCACCATTACAGAAACCTGAGAGAAAGATTAACCCTGGAAGTAAGCAGGCCTGGGCATTGCACGAGTGTAAATATCTCCCTGCTACATATTGTGTCCAGCATGTGCCTCCAAGCAGACTTAACCTTACTCATAACAGTAAACACAATTCATATGTTTCCATGTCTAAGCAAACCCTAATGGTAAATGTGCCCCTAACTTCAATTATACCTACAGTTCTAATGGCTAGGGCTGTTGTTAAGCATAAGGCTAGGGGGATTTAGATGTACTAAAATGTATATACAATATACCTAGTATCAGAAGGCTGAGTAAGATCTAGTCTTAATTCAGGAATATGCCCAATTGTGTTGCCTAACCATATATCCAAAGGCAGGGTTATGGCTTGAGTTAGGGTTATCATAGACTCTGAAGGCTGAGTTAGACATAGGAAGGCAGTGAAAGTAAAGGTGCACATTTATTTCAGGAGCATGTGTAAACAGTAGCCTTCCCTAGCCCTCACAGTTAAAGTTGTGGTTGAGGTCAGGGTTACTGGTATGGTTATGGCTACAGTTATGGCTGTGGCCACATATTACCATTCAATTTAAGGAATTAATTCATCTGATATAAGTAGCATAAGTGAAGATGAAGTATATTTCAGGCATAGCCAATATCAACAGCCTAAACAGGTTAAATTAGGAGTGTATTACGTTTATAAAGATGTACTGTTATGTCATATAGTAGGGGCTCCAGCTAAGTCGATTACATATTTGATTGCATCTCTGCAACTTGAAGTTGTTTTCATTTTTAAACAAGTGTTATTTTAATTAATGTGTGTGTGTGTGTGTGTGTGTGTGTGTGTGTGTGGGGGGCCTTCTGTTCCAAATCTCCTAAATAAATTGGTGGTTTTATTTAATTGTATCCCTCACATACCATTTATTTTTCTAAATCTAACAGTAAACCATACAAATTCCTAGAAAAATATGTAAATAAATAATAAACAACAGTGTAAAATGGTAACAAAAAAGCTCAAACCAAGAATTTTATGCAATTTAATTATAGTTTTCCCTCTAATCTTGATTGTTTTTTTTTAGTCCTCAACAACAACTACTGCATTTAAAGACAGTAAAATAAATCAAGAAAGCATTTATTGCAGCAGAGTCTAAAAGTCATCAGCAGTCATTCAATAAACCAGTCAGCATTCCCACATATTTTGGGAAGCACTGACATGTTCTTCTATTGTACACACAGGCACACGCACACAATGATGTTCTTCATAGTCCATGTGCATTACTGATTCTTGGATCTTCCCACCATGCAGAAGCCCATGACCAGCCTAATTTCAGAGTCTCTGCATCATCCCTAGCTGATGGATATCCAAAGACCACTGTGTAGACATCAGATATAAGAAGAGCATCTGTCGGTGGAAGATTCAGTTCTGTCTATCTATGCAGTCTTATCATCACGTGTATTCGATACACTTGCAGTGCATTGGTTGGCTGGTGTTTCCAGAGAACCTTCTTCTCCTTCCAGTCTGACAAGTACCTTATTGGGGAAATTTCTGTACTTATTTAATGATAAAAAAGTACAAAATTGCTTGAAGTGTGGGAACCAAATCCTGCATAATAATTTTCACTAGTTTTGCCTGTTTTGCTTGAGGCTACATGTCTGTAACTGTCCTAACTGTGCAAAATTCTGTGCAAAAACTCTCAAACATAGGGCCAGGGTACTTGCTGCCCATATGGAGTTCTCTTCTTCAGCTTTTATGGTGCTGTCACAATCCAATGCCACTGCAAGGCCTCCACAGACTGGCATCACTACCACCCTTCAAAAAACTGGAAAGACAAAAAGGCAAAGGACGTGAGATTTCTAAAAATGTTCCAACTAAAGCTCTTAAGTCAACTGGCAACCTAGGTGAGGCACCTTGCAGCCCCCTGGTCTGGCAGATCCTAGGTCTGAACCCTCTGGAGCGACCCCTCAGAAGACAGCCATGGTTTCCAGCCTACCTACGAATGCCATCACAGTTCACACATTGGCTGCGTCTGAGGTTGTGAGCTCCCGTTGAGCAACCAATTAGAATTTAATAGGGTGACAAATTTGGGAAAATCCAGAAGACTGGTAACTCAGCATTGACCTTGGTTGTCAGACATTTGAGAAGGCGAAGTCATTTTGCTGGCAGGGAGCTTTATGAGAGTTTTCAGCACTGCATTAAGGCAGAACTTTTTGGTGGGTATATAAATATATGTTTCCAAAACTTGGGTATGTATCTTTCAGTTATAGTGTTTTTTATGAAATATTTAAGGTGTTATAATAGATAAAGAATGTAAGAATTTAAGAGTTAAGCCATCAGACAGTGTCCTTTATAACTTAATCTTTTCAAACATTTTTTTTATTAGTAATACATAAGCTTCCAAGATCTTGATTAGAAGACAGGCTCATAGTGTTTTGGATTGTTAATGTTACTTCAGCAGTCTCCTTTTTTAGCAGACTTTATTTATTTGTATTGACTGGGGTAGAACACTGAAATATATGGACCTTGTGCAGACTGAGCCTGGGAGCACTGCCTTAAGTGACGTGGTCAATGTCACACTATTGGCAAATGGAGAATGAAGGAATCAAACCATGGACTACAGAAAGTAGCTCATCAATGGCTCTTACACTTAATCCTGTGTTCTGATTGTCAGACTTCATGAATACAGGTTTGATTTGCCCAGTTCAATTAGCTTAGACCTCTTTTCCCCAGAAGAATTTATCAACCTTTTTAACATCTTCTGCCAAAATTGTTTTGAAGAATTTAATGAATTATTCTTTTTAGTTATGTCTTCCTGCTTACTCTTTGGAGTCAGTACCTGGTAAGTTTTTTTTTTTTTTAATTTTCTGTGCAGTTATTAGGAAGCTACTGCCAGTCTTGAGAAATGTTATCTTCAAAGCTAAGCCTTCCTTTGTAACCTCAAGAGTGTATTCATGGTTATGGCCTGTTCATTGATGTTAATGTGTATGAGTGAGTTATTGTGACAGTATTTCTTTTTTAACTATTATTTTTGTTTAAATGCAAACCAATGCAGCAGAACATAGAAACAAAAGTTAAACAATAAATAGACAACAAATAAGCAGCAGTATTTATTTTTTTAGAATGCTTTTTATTGAAATTGGCTTTGTGGCTCTGTCTCTGTATATTTTTCCCTCTGTGGTTCTGTCTCACTAAGCTAATTCCAATAACAAGCATCCTAATAATGACAGAGGACAATATTTGTCTTGAAGTAAAATATCGTCCCTCTGTCAGTAGCGACACAGTACACACACACACACACACACACACACATACACACACACACACACACACACACACACACACACACACACACACACACACACACACACACACACACACACACACACACTATATATTACTGTAGTCAGAGAAATGCTGGGGAGGGCTGAAATAAGATGTGCTGGAAATCACAGCCGCTGCAAGGAGAAGTCTAGGAAAACAGAAGAGTTGTTAGATCACAGGAATCAAGTGAGTCAAAGATAGGAAGTTCACGATATATTAGGAAGACACAGGCTGTTAAACTGGTGACTGGAAAGAGTATTTGGAAAGGTCCAATCAGGACAATATGTGGAAGTAAAGGGATTGTTGAGAGAGAGAGAGAGAGAGAGAGAGAGAGAGAGAGAGAGAGAGAGAAAACTGTCTTACCAAAGAAAAGAGGGAAGTTGTTCGTCAAAAATTTAAAATGTTAGAAAGAAGTCGAGAAGAGGAGATTAGAGAACAACATTGAGACTGTTAAGATACAGTTAAATAATAAGGCTCAGATACCAGGTTGAATCTAGTGAGGTAGAAAAGGAAAGGGTTGTAAATCAGCCCATATATAAAGATGCAAAGGTAATAAGGCTGAGGCAAGCAGTACTGTTGCAGCAAGTAAGTACCCATATCATCAATGTTTGTGTTTATGCATGGATGACCGTAGTTATAGATCACAAGGTGTGACGGACAGCAAAGGTAAGGAAACTCTTGGAAAAAGGGACAATCAGTTATGGTAGATTTAATAATTAATTAATATTAATGACATTAATATTTTACTTAAAGACCAAAAAGTAAAATATTTAAAAAAAGATTTTTTTTAAAAAAGCATTATTTTTATTAAGTCACTCTAAAAAGTGCAAAATAAGGAAAAAGGGTGAAAACTTTGCAAAAGAAACACAGACAAGCTGATTTCAGAAAAGCATTTGAGGTTGGTTTTGCTGATCCCTGCTACTTTTCTGGTACGTCATTACCACAATCAGCGAAACCAGCCTCAACTGCTTTTTTGAAATCAGCTTGTCTGTGTTTCTTTTGCAAAGTTATTACTCTTCTTTATTCCTTATTTTGCACTTTTTAGTGTAACTTAATAAAAAAAATTCTTTAAAAATATTTTTATTTTTATTTTGCTTTTGATCATCGCGATAGTCCAACTGGTTTGAAAAAACAAAACTTTTCAGCAGAGGCTTGGGAAGAAAACCCCATAAATATAAAATGCAGTGAATTTTGTCAAACTGATACTATTAAAATAATAACAAAGACCCCTGCAGAATAAAAGACAATGAGGTATGTAAGAAACAATGTTTCATAATACATGACAATTTCAAGACATATAAATGAGAGTGGGGGCAGTGTTGCTCCTCTGTTTTACTACTTGCCTAAATTTTAAGTGTTATTGTTAAGAGAAATATCAGTCTGTGTTTTTTTTTTGCTTTCCAACAGTCTGTGAGGCATTAGTAGTAGCTTAGTAAGTAACAGTGTTTTTGACTACTGCTTCTTTTTATTATAATAATAATAATAATAATAATAATACAGATATATGATAGAAAAGGAATAATAATGAGAAAGCACTTCCAATGAGAGTAAGAAGAATCATTGCTAAAATATAAAACAGTTACCATATCAGCATGATCAATTCTTGATGCAAATAGCCCTTTGGGCACCTTTAATCAAACTTTCACTGTATGATGTCACTGTTTAACTATAATCATTCCCATTGTGTTCCTCCGATTCACTCTATGGTGTAGCTATTTAACTGTGGATATTCCTATTGGGTTCTTCTGGTTCCACTAGCTGCAGTTAGAAACCTTGTCTGGTTAGTGTTAAATGATCATAGACAGAAAGTCATTTGGTGAAAATCTCAGTTCTTTATTTTAGGACAGATGAGCACTTTGTGCTGTGTATTTATATATAAGTGTGTGTGTGTGTGTGTGTGTGTGTGTGTGTGTGTGTGTGTGTGTGTGTGTGTGTGTGTGTGTGTGTGTGTATATATATATATATATATATATATATATATATATATATGTATATACATATACATTTGTCAGTGTGTAGACATCTAAGTTTAAATAGGAAGTAAATGCGAAATAACAAACATGAAAAGGTATGTTGTACAAAATAATGATCACTTCGAGTATAAGTGTTTCAAGTTTAAACCTCCACAAAGTTCATGTACTTAGCACAGTATGTTCTTTTTTCACACAAAATGATCCATCGATGAGGAGTTTTGTTGAAAAATGTGTACCTAGAAACAATATTGTGTAAACAAATTTTTGATAATGGGGGGATTATGATCGGTTTTCCAGTAATAACCAACTTGTTACATGTTCAGTAGTTGAATGTTGAGAAATTTACCCCATGAGCTCAGTAAAGCAATCTTGAAGAGGTAAGTCTTCACATCCATGTTGACAGCACATATTATTGAGGACTATGACTGTATTGCCAATGAAAACCAGATTACGTGTTTAAAACGTGTGTCAAGAAATTCACCTCCAGAATGAAGCTTAAGAGGTGAATCTTATTATCCATGCCAAAAACTCATAACAAATGAGTTATTATCAGCAAACTCAATCTTAATTCTCTGTAGTGCATAGTGCATGGAGTTTTACCTGCTCTCATGTATTACAAAAATTATTAAAAAAAGAAAGGGAATACTAAGTGTTTTACATCCTTGAAAGCTGTACTACACTAACCACTGCCACACAGAGTGCAGCCACCACTCAACCCTTCTATACTTTCTCTCTTATGGAGTTATAGAATGACATATGGTATTATTATATGCAGCAAACAATATCTGAGATAATTTTAGGTTTATCATGGGGTAGGGACTTGGCCTCAAGGTATTTGGCAACTTCAAGCTTTGTAGTGGGCCAACTTGGAGCAGAAGAATTGGCTCTGAACCCCTCAGTAAAAATGAAGGCGAGATGAACAACTCACATGGAACGTTATCGTAAGTACATAACTTATTTTTTTATTGTATATAACTACTGTCTTATCTGCCTGTTATCTCTAATTATGCCCTATCATTCCTCTATTCTACAGCTTATCCATCTACTCACAACCCGTTTTTTCCATTTTTCACATGAGGTCGGGGTGTCACTTCAAAAGTGACTATCATATAGAGACAATGTTCAGACTGCCGAGTGGCTACTCTTGCATAATTTATGTATTGTTATTTACCAATGCTTCTATTCATTTATTTTTCATTCTTACTTTGTTTCATGATTAGCATCTACTAGAACATTGTATCTGACAAACTTTAATGTATTAATTTTGTGTATGCACATATAGCTATGTTTATTCAGCCTGTGGCTGAAATGGCTCAAGTTTGTGATCAGCCCACATTGTCCTAGCCAACAAAGCTCAATAAAAAATACATAAATACATATATACATCAATGTTTATATACATACATAAACAACTAAACAAATAAATCATATTGGAGGGTCTTTTACTGTGACTGCAATAAATGACTTTAGGATTTCTGCCCTTTGTTCTGAATGTTCAGGTTGTTTCACTTCAACAATAGAAGGATCTGGGATTGTAAAAATGGTGGCCTCTAGCATTTTTGGATCGTGTACCTCATCTTCTTCTTCTAAAAGTGAAAACTGATTAGAAAGAACTTGGATGACCACTAGAAGCTGAAAATGAGTGCAGCTTTTCTGCTATGAAAAAAGTACTGACCAGACATAACTGAGATGCCTCATCTCATTCTTTTTGGCAGTTGATAAGATGTCATAGAGGCAGATTGCTCATGTCTATTAGAATCTCTTCTTTCACCACAGTGCTTTCTTTGTACTTACTAAAAATAAACATAGACTAAGGCCAATGATGGTAGCTTTATTTGGTATATTCTCTGTTTGTCCTTCAGCCTCATGTGATAATTGAAATGAGAATGAAGTACCATAATGTTGGAAATAAAGTTGTCAACAATGTTGGTCGAATGGTATGGATAAGTTGTTTATCTTCTAAGAGGGTTGCCACAGTTAGGGATGTTCCTGACTAAACTGCCAACTAACTGCACTGAGTAAAATCTGCTCCTTAGTGCTGCAATACAACAGCTTCGGTATGAAATGTTGCAGATTAGTCCTCAGTTTTGGAGTAATTATGTGTACATGCTCTACATAGATGAAAACTTACACCTCTCACAGACTTCAGTGATATAATCCAAACTTTAGTGCTTTTGTCATTCATGTTCAGGAGAATAATTATGAAATAAATTGAACTTTTTCCCATTTGATGCTCAACAGAGTACACGCTTTCAAACTCTCATACTGCTAGTCAGATGAATTAAATTCCATCACAGAATACTACAGCATCTCAGACAAACAGGAATACTTGCTAAATGTTGTTTTTCTATGTCTGTGTTTGATGACAAATCTGTTAATAAATCTAGGAAAGAGAACTGAAAAAAGGACTGTTAGGGGAAACATTTATCCTACCACTGAGCAAATAGTAGATTTGATCACTAGCTTATCTGGCAAAGTTGTACAGGTACCTTAGTTTATGGTTACTCAGTGCTTTCAAAATCATAATTACAACAACTAGCTTCATAAATTTTGCTACAGAAAGGAAACAGATAAAGCAACTTATATGGGAAGGGGTTAGGACAGATAATGGCATGTCTGCATCAGACATGCTTCAACTAAGCTACAAAGGGAGAAGACTGTTGTCAAGTAAACTCCTTACAGTTGTCAAACACCTCCTTGCAATAGAGCTACCACCAGCTCAAGCAGATGGAGACTCGGTTTAACGTCTCATTCAAGCATTTGAGGTTGGTTTTGCTGACTGTGGTACTGAGGTACCAGAAGAAGTAACAGGAATTAGCAAAACCAACCTCAAATGCTTTTCTGAAATCAGCTTGTCTGTGTTTCTTTTGCAAAGTTTTCACTCTTTTTCCTTATTTTGTACTTTTAAGAGCGACTCAATAAAAAGCATTCTTTTTAAAAAAACTTTGTTTTATATTTTTATTTTTGACTTTTTAGTCTTTAAGTAAATATTAATATCATTAACATTGATTAATTATTAAACCTACAATAACTGATTGTCCCTTTTTCCAAGAATTCCCTTACCTCTGCTGTCCATCACACCTTGTGATCTATTACTACGGTCATGCCAATCTAGTAATGAGTAGTTGGGAAAGCAAATTTGTATTATGTGAACATATCTATAGGAAATATATGGTCTTTTTTAAGAGATTTGTGGACGACTTACTTATTTTATGGAAGGGTCCTAGTGAATTAATACCACAATTTGTAGACTACTTACACACAGCCACAGACTTTTTAAGATTTACACATCATTCTTCATATACCTCTATGGACATTTTGGATGTCAGGATTTATAAAACTTCTGATGGTCAAATAGCAAACTAAGATGTATAGAAAAGAATGCAGAGTTAATGCTACCTTACATAGGGATAGTATGCACCTGAATAGAATATTTAAGAATGTATTAAAAGGGTAGGGGATGCATGTTTCAAGGCTGGATAATGTTCAAGATGTATTTGAGAAAGATTTAAGTCAACTAACTAACGGATTTAGAGATACAGGATACAAGAGTAAAGAAGTTATTCAGCTTAGGAATACAAGTGCACAACCATTCTTGCATCATAGTACTTATACATCTTATAACAGTGCTAAACAACATAATAAACAGCATATGGTGAATTTCTCTATGCACTATACTAATGATCATGGAATATTTTGCGATATTATTAAAAAGAACTGTCCAGTCCTCATGACAGAAGAAAAGATCAGTCAGGCTGTAGAACCACGACCCAAATTTATTTTTACGAATAAACATAATCTTAAACATATGTTATGTTATAACAAATCAGATACTTATATCAAGGAATGTGTTGGATATACATCAGCATGTGGGAGTTGTAATTTGTGTATGTATATTGATACACACCCTTCCTTCATACACCCTATTACACATTTTGAATATTCTAATCAGTTTATAACTAACTGTAGCAGTACCTATGTGGTCTACCTGGCAACATGCCAATCATGTTGTGGTTTCTATGTAGGTAAGACTAAGAGATAATTGAGAGATTGAATATGTGAACATTTACTTGCTATCAGGAAATCAGATCTTAGAAATGCCTTGGCCACTCACGTAGTGAATCATGACCACACACATACGTTTAAATTCAAAGTCTTAGAACAGATAATAACTAATATGAGACTAGGAGATTTTAATAACACTCTTGAACAAAGGGAAACTAACTGGATCATTAGGTTACATAGTGATGTACCACCAGGATTAAATGGTCCAGTTCCTTTAAAACCTTTCTTGAGAGGGCGGAGATTGTTTAAATGATTTTATTGATGTTTTTATGTGATAGGTTCTCTTGATAATAGAGTATTGTATATATAAGGATGCTTTTAACATGTTTATATGGTCTGAAGAAGTGCTCAGTGGGGCATGAAAGCGCTTACTGTCTATTAAAGACTTGTTATATCTGCCTTGGTGGTCGAATGGATTTATTGGACTGCTTTAAAATCATTTATTTATTTATTTACTTAAGCTATCCTTCCTTTGTTAACCAGAAGCCCCATTAGGCTAGAAAAGAATGCCAAGTTTATACCTGCAAGCTGCAAATAGTTTGTCACTGAAAGTGCAGTTATATAGCTAAAAAAAGTTTGTTGGCTGTTAAAAGATCAGTACGGACCAACATGGGCATCATAAAACACAATGCTGCTTTGAGTAATCTGGATATGGACCTTTATTCTTAGCAATTTAATGATATGACCACAAATGTTGTCATGGCATCACACAGGAAACATTTCAAGAAGTAGGATGGCCACACCCAAAAGAGCAGCTGCTGAATGAATGGGTTTACTATATGCACACTGCTTCTAAAACATTAGTACCGTACGTTATTTTGCTTTGTCTCTCCTTGTGAGAGTTCCACCAAGCATGCCTATAAATGAGTCATCTTTCTTTTGGAAGGAGGGAATTTTGGTGTCATTGGAGACTTGGGAATAGCAGGATATTTCTGGGGTGATGGTACCATGATCGAGATCTATCTCCTTGTAAAGGTCCAAGAAAGTTCTCCCAAATGGTGAAGATAGCTTTCAAATGATTCCTTACTCACTGATCTGATGTAGGGAGATAGCAGTGAGTATGTGCCTGTGTGTGTGTGTGTGTGTGTGTGTGTGTGTGTGTGTGTGTGTGTGTGTGTGTGTGTGTGTGTGTGTGTGTGTGTGTGTGTGTGTGTGTGTGTGTGTGTGTGTGTGTGTGTGTGTGTGTGTGTGTGTGTGTGTGTGTGTGTGTAGGTGTATTGTGTCGCTAATGACAGAGGGACAATATTTTACTTAAAGACTAAAATATTGCTCCTCTATCATTATTAGAATGCCTGCTATTGAAACTGGCTTAGAGAGACAGAACCACAGAGGGACAGAGAGATAGAGCCAGAAAGCCAATTTCAATAAAATGCATTCTAAAAAATAATCAGTATAAGTGGGACGGTTTTTAAAATATAAACATGGATAGAATATTGAATGAGAAATATGAAAAAAAAAAGTGAAGTTGATAGTTGGGATAGGGTATTGATGGTAACAGTAAGGGTGATGTGGAAAAGTAGATGTGATGAGCTGCTGTATAATAAAACAGGAATGTGTCAGTTGAAATAAAAAGGTGGTTGTGGAGAAAATTATAGGGTATGGAATGAAAGATGCTAGAGTTTGTGAAATTAGAGATATGTAATATTGAAAATATGGTACATATCACAAATGCAGTAAATGTAAATGTTTATAAACATTGCAGAAATGTAAATAGAATGGAAGGAGTGCATTGAATCAATATATATATATATATATATATATATATATATATATTTATATATATATATATATATATATATATATATATATGAAATATGTTGCTATCTATCTTTCTACACACACACACACACACACACACACACACACACACACACACACACACACACACACACACACACACACACACATATTTGATGACTGCTACTGTTATGAGATCTTTAAGATCCACCTGAGCTACTACCAAATCAGGCAGATAGAGTCCGATTTTTTTCCAAAGGATAGCACCCCAGGAGTGCAGCACTCCCTTATATTGTACTGCAGTGTCAGTAATGTAATATATATATATATATATATATATATATATATATATATATATATATATATGAAATATGTTGCTATCTATCTAGCTACACACACACACACACACACACACACACACACACACACACACACACACCCACCCACACACACACACACACGCACACACACACACACACACACACACACACACACACACACACACACACATACACACACATATTTGATGACTGCTACTGTTATGGGATCTTTAAGATCCACCTGAGCTACTACCAAATCAGGCAGATAGAGTCCTATTTTTTTCCAAAGGATAGCACCCCAGGAGTGCAGCACTCCCTTATATTGTACTGCAGTGTCAGTAATGGAAAATTAACACCAAGTATCTGGTATGAGACTGTAACCCACAACCTTCTGATCTTCCAGCATCAAAGGAGAAGCATGCTACATGTTGAACCACTGGCACTGCAGCTTGGAAGGCGATGTCTGAAATAGTTATGTCACATACAAAGTGGGTGGAGTAAAATATAACCCTGTAATGCAACTTCAAAAAAGAAGGGTTTTTAAATACTTAAAAGACTAGTGACAGAAATACTTATATGGAAACATAATGCTACAATTGGATGCAAGTTGCAAAGGCATAGGAGCTGTGATTATTTATTTATTTATTTGAAGTTTGTTTGCCAGGATGGTCCATTGGGCCAAGTGAACCCATTTTCAATGGAGTCCTGGGGAGAAAAGCTCCATAGGTACAATATCAAGTAACAATATATAAGAGTAATACAATAGAATAATGTCAGGAAAAGAATAAAAATAAAATAAACCCACAACCTTCTGATCTTACAGGAGAAAAGATCAGTTGCCTGTAATCCTCCTCATAATAAATAGCACTGGCAACACTGGAGATGAATAGGCACAGATTTGTTTAATTTTAATGAACCCATGAACTTACCACATGTAGGTTATTAGTCTAAATGAACTGAAGTGATTAAATTAATGGATTCAATCAGCAATGTGATAAGTGCAATGAAGATAATCTTTTCAGTAGAGGATATAACTGATGTTCTTATATCAGATAATGTGCCACAATTCAAGAATATGGAATTAAAGGCAGCGGATATCAGTGAATGTCAAGACATACAACTACAAGATCCATATACCAACAAGTGAATGGACAGATGAGAGAACTACCCAAGTAGCTAAAATATTTGTCAGTAAAAGTCGGAGCAGTAGACACAAGAATTTCCATCTTAAAATGTTGGGATACAAGAGTATTTTATTGTAAAATATATTAGGGATCTCACTATCTCTTTCAGTAGTGGTTAGAAGATTAAAAGCAAATCACTCACATTTACAGCTTTTATTAATGTTAGAGAATCAAGACAAAAAAAGATGTCTGAAAAAAAGTCAGTGCTTGAAAAAATCAATTAAGTCATAAATATTGCTTTGACAAGCTCCCCAGATGACTTTCAAAGCTACATTGAGGAGACAAAGTATCCTGACAAGTTGAGGATCAGCAACCTGAAGCTTTAACAAATGATCGAGCAGATAAAGCAAGACCATATTAGACCATTAAAGAAACCAGACAGACATAGAGATGGTTTGAGATCTGAGCATGGTTGTAAAGACTGAGCAGTTGCACTTACTGAAATATCTCCTGAATGTGAACAAAGATCTGATTTAATGTAAAAGGCTTATGGCATGTTTAGTCTAAAGTTAATGATAATTTAAAAAAAAAGTGATCGCTGTCCAATAAATAAAGCATGATACCTCATAGAATCTTACAAGTATATTTAATAAGTAAAAAGGAATATATTTGAGGGATGTGTCTTTAAATGTTAAACAGCTCATAATCAGGAAGTTTGTGTCATGTAGTGCAACTCTTTGTAAAAGGTAGTCATTTAAAGAACTAAAAGATGCTAGTTAAACATCCAAGTTGTGTATTTCTTTACTGGGCATCCCAACAGAAAATATAATATTACATTTATTATGAAAAGAAGTAAACAGTAAATCCAATGATAAGCCCCTGGCTAATTTATTGGCAAACACGATCATCAGTATTACTTTGTCAGTGTTGTTCATCAACACTAAAATTGTGTTTTTGTTAGGATGCATTGAAAATGAATTGGTGGAAACACACAATGCACACTGTCACTACACAAATAAGCTCAAGAAGTGCTAACTAAAGACAGTTAGACTGGCAAATGGGAGATGGACCAAACGGTTTCAAGGACTGGACCGCAAGTAAAAAAGTTCAGATAACTTAAGGAACTCAATTACCCCTCTTTTAAGGAAAAAAATATAATACCTTAGAAAAACATATGTTTGCAAATGCCCTATTGAGACTGTCTGATACCTTCCAACCTCACCCTTTGTAGTCCTGTAAGTTCACACGTTCATAATTTCATAAATTCTATTTACAGTGTTCTGGCCTGAATGCTATCATGGAACACTGACTCCTTGAAATGTGAATTGCAGGCATGTTTCCCAACCAAACTATCTTAATTCTTCCTGAAAGTTTTGTATGCATCATTGAAGCTTTTTCAGCATAATCAGTATGTATGTATTGAGTAATGCAAGATCTCCAGAGCTTGGATTTAGTATAAATAATTTGAAATATTAAATTATCATGTTTGTGAGTTATAATGCTATTGTAAATCTCCAGGATTAATGATACTTGAAATGTTTCATTCCAAAATACCTTGTATGCCAATATTAATTTTCCCCATAGTAATGTTAATGTAAAATAAAGAGTTTTAAATGTTGACATCATTCATCATAAATTAAATCCAGCAGTGATGTAATTCTTTTTGTAAATGTTTTTTGTATATAGTCTAGACATTTCAATTCTCCAGCTATATAAATATTAAAAGTACTGTTATATTCAACAGTTGGTCTAATAAGTGTCTTATATAATTTTCCATGCAACTTTCTTCTCTTAAAGAGATATTCTTCAGTAGAATGGCTAGTTGTCTCATAGGTGTACTGCATACAATGTCTACCTATAATGCAAATGAGACTTTTTTACTGACTGTTATATCTAAAACTTTATGTTTGGATACTTCTCCCAATAAAGAACATTGTAAACTCAAAAGTTTTGTAAACACTGCTTTGGCAAAGTAGATTTAAATAATTTTACACTTACCAGTACTGAAATTAATATCTGAATCAGTTGCCCATTTTAGAATTTTATTTAGGTAATTACTAACTTTGTTAAAATCCTTACTGCTGGTAATAGTAAAATCACATTTACAGTCATCAGTGTACTTATCCAACAAGATTTATTTTTAGGAATAGTTACAACATCTATGTTAAAAAGTATTGGTCCTAAAACTGAACCCAATGGTACAGCTACCTGAACTTGTAATGGGTTCAATGTACATCCCTGAATAACTATGGACTAGGAATTTCTAGTCAGCCAGATGAATATCAATTGAATCAGGTAAGAATTATACTTTCCATGTTGTAGTTTGAGATGGGAAATTAAATACTTTAACAAAATCCCAAAATATCACTTCAGATGGTAATCATAGCTATGTTGCTAAAGTTATGTGATCAAAAAATTCACTTAAATTATTGAGCATTGATCTTCCCCTAATAAGTCCAGATATATGATGATAAGATCAATATGCATCTCATTTTGCTGTATTAACCTTAACAGATATCTTTTGAAACATTTTTTTCCAAAATTGGTGTCAAAATAACTAGTCTATAATTATTTATTTCACTTGACCTATTCTTATGAATTGGTGTTATATGTGATCATTTTCACATTCTAGGAACCATACTTGTTTGCTAACAATTGATCATAAGAATTTTACATAATAAATGCAAATCTGTTAAATTTGATAATAAATTGCTGGAATTGTATCTAGCCCCATTTTTTTCTTTCTTCTTTTCAAAGCTCTGTTAATAGTATCTTGTGTTATTGCCGGACATATATCACCAAATGCTATGGAATGGCTCACCTTTAGATCTTTCTTTAATATCTTCGTACTCCTTCTGTTAGAGAAGCATTTGTTAAATTCATTTGCTATTTGATTAGGTTCATAAATTAGCAGGTCATCTGCATTTAATGATGTAAATGCATTTTTTGATTTCTTTTGTTAATTAAAGTATCTGTAATATATTGTGGGATTTTTGTCAGGATTAGTGACCAGAATTTGTTTGATTTTAAGTTGGAAATCTTTACTCATTTCAATTTTGCATTGAGTATTTCCTACAATGTTGAATAGATTTCTTACATAGATACGTTGAACACCACCAATGCAGTAGTCTGGCATTCTTAATTATATTATATTTCTCTTCTGCAGTTAACGCCACACCACAATTTAATGTCATTCATAGGGAGGAGTAATCATTCCATCTTGAGGATAGGATAATTTCAGTAAATGTCACGTTTATGGCACTTGTTTCCAGAATTTTGAAGACTTGCAAGACTGTCTGTTTCATATACTTTAGGAATGAATCTTTAAGATCATTTTTTACCTCATGTATAATTATATATATATATATATATATATATATATATATATATATATATATATATATATTTATATATGATTGCACTTCATTCTACTTTTTACTAGCATACATAGTAAACTGGGCACCTGGGCTAGTTTTAATAATGAAAGAGATGAAACAGAAACATTTCTCTATTTGTATGACATAATTTTCTTGCCAATGTTTTTAACACTGAATCCCCTAAAAGCATTATCTCAGTTTTATCATTTAAAATGTGTCGAGTCCCTTGTGTTTTTTTAATTTAGAACTGGCAGTTGTAATAGCTACTTCATTAGATGAGTTCAGTTGTATATTTTGAATATCCTCCTAAGTTTGAGATTTGTTGATGGAAAGCAGAATCTCTTAAAACCCAATGTTTTTCTTTTCCATTTCTTTTTCAATGCCTCATCCTGTGTGATAAACACGTCTTCAGTGTTATTTCTGTCTTGTATCTTAGTAGCCTATGGTGATATTGTTATCCCTTCCTAAAGTGTGCGCTGATCACTTTGTACCACGTGGCCTTATACTTCATTGTTTTTACTCTTCTCCTTTACTTCACATTAATTTGGTCTTCTCATTTCTGTGGGGATCTGTTCAGCAATATTTTTTACCCTTAGGTAGAGGAAGGAGTGATTGATTGTTTCAACTATGAACTATTTTCTTCTGTGTATGAACTATTATCCCATATAACATCACTCAGATCAACTTCACTGTTAGTGTTTTTCTTTCATCTTAGTTAAATGTTTGCTCTTATTTTTCCTCTTTTTTGAAATCTGTTGTTTGTCTTTTTATGTTGTTGCAGCATACTGACTTCTATGTTGTTGTTATTATAGTTCATATTTTCTGGGGCACATAACCTAGACCTGTCTGGTGTTTCATTGTTGCCTACTGTGGGCATAGATGTATCTAGGATAACATTTTCCATCCTGTGTGTAACATATTCTAAAATTGTATGGAAAGTCTTTCCATTCCTACATAAACAATATAAAGATTCATCATTTTCTCCTTCTACCTTTCTTTATAGTATACATGATAACTCTTCCAATTTAGTACAATCTGCACATCGATTATTAATGTTTAGATTATTATTATTATTATTATTATTATTATTATTATTATTATACACCCTACAAAGTAGTGCAGTCAGATAAAAATGTATACTTAAGCAAATCTTCTAGCGTATCTATGTTGAGAATATCCATGGCTACTTGTTAACTTGTAAAATATTCAGGATAAGTTAAACCTCTAAAAGATTTACTCTAGTAAGAATAGATAAATAAAAAAACACTGACACCTGTAATGTCTTGAAAATATGGTTACACTATTTATTAATATTCCATCATTATCTGACTAAATAACATTAATCAAAAATAAATGGTGCTCTTTTCACTGATATAAAAAGCAGTTCTTAGCTTCTCTTTATCAACTCCTAATAATTTGTATGTAGTATTGTATTTTTTAAAACTATATCCTTCCAAAATAAGTCTTGTTGAAATAATATAATCAATGAGCCCTTTTTATTGATCTTAAGCTGTGGTTCCGAAACGTTGTAAGCTGGAGGACTCCTTCTGTAAAGGAAATATTTTGGCAGACCCCTATAGGTGGCAGTACACATACATTATGTTCGGATCAACCCTCCCAACCCCCCCAATCTGTCCCCCTACGCAACCATTTCAGTGTCCTATTACTTGGCTATTTCTCCCCAGTTGCCATAAACACTGCTCAAAATTCTCAGTGTGCATTTCTGCTTTGCTTCTACAATGATTACAGATATTTGAATTTAATTTAAAGCTTTTATTTCAAAATTTATAGCACAAATGTTGTTAAAACTAAACAAAGCAATACAACAGACTTAGCATTAAAACTTATCTATCTTTGAAACTCATGTTCACTGAAACAGCATTGAAACCCACATCAAAAAATGCATCTGGCCAGTGGTGGATTAAGTTTACCTTTGGGCTGTTTCCAAAGCATAGGTTGCTTTGAAACATTTTTAGACCATGCAAAAGTTCTTTGATTCACCTTCCTATTGTATAATTAATATACAATAATTAAATTATATCCCTTGTGTAATACAGTACCACTTGGTAGAGTGTGTTTTAAATGTATAGCTTTGCACATTTTTCTAGTAAGCAATGAAATAAAACATATGCACCAATAATGACAAAACTGCCCAATTCAGAACATTTCAACCATAAAATGCCACTCAAACTTCTGTCATTACAATCCACCAATATCAGTCAATATGCAAATTCTCTGCAGAAGTCAAAGTCACCTGAATAATTCCACCTTAAATGAAAAGTTTGCTGCTAACAAACAACTTTATATTTCAGTGCTTCATCTACAAATTCAGTGCCTGCTGCACTTGAAGAATAAATTGCCTACTTATGTTACATTAAAATAATGGTAAGCTAGTAATATTACATGGATGACAAACTGAAAACAGGTTCATAGTTACTAGGCATCTCATCCAAAGGGGGACGTATTCAGGACTTCAGCACCCAACCCCCTGACAATGCAACACAGCATCAGCAATCCATCTATATGATGTGGGAGTAGAACCCACAGCCTTCTGCATTAAAATGCAAAAATATACCTGTTGTGCTAATAACACTGCTTTTAAAATTGATACCACAATAGTGATACCATTTGCTAACTAGCTAAGCAAAGCAGTTGCACATGGTAAACAGACTTAGCATGAGCAGCAGTGAACTTCTCTTCCCTTGAAACTCACAATTCCTTGAAAATGCACTTGAAATTAAATTCCTTGAAAAATGCACCTGAAACTCAGAGTGTGTGTATGTGTGTGTGTGTGTGTGTGTGTGTGTGTGTGTGTGTGTGTGTGTGTATATATATATATATATATATATATATATATATATATATATATATATATATTTACTTAAATTGATCAGATACCATTTATGTCAATGTGTGTAATGTCGAAACAAAGTGACATTATACACGCCGACATGCTACTATGCATGCACCAGGAATTAAACTTGGCACATGCAAACACACAAAGAAAACATAGATGCATTCCCCACCTCCTTTTAATTATATATTCTAACTCCAAGATTGCACAATCCACAGGCAAAAGGGTATATTCCCCTACCCAGGGATTGTCAGTCTCGCACACCTCTCAGTCTCCTCTTTAGTTGACCAAACTGTGTCAGTTAAACAGATGTTGACCAAAGTACCATTCAACAAAGTTACCGGGATTCATGTATATAACTTCCTAAATCCTCTGTTAGTATGTTTATTTAGGTATGGTTGTGTAGTTTTGTGTGTGTGTGTGTGTGTAATACACATGCCATGCACACTCAGACAGACACACACACACACACACACACACACACACACACACACACACACACACACACACACACACACACACACACACACACACACATACATCATTGATGTCTAGAAACAATGATTTTAAGTACATCAAAGAACAAACCACTAAAGCAAGAGGCTTCTTCTGAACAAACTGAATAAAATTGAAACAAAACAAAATAGCTAAAAAAGTATGTCTTTTGCCCCTCACCATGCTGGAAGTTTCAGATATACCAACAATGAGATTTCACAACAGTGGGGAAAGGGACATATTTCTTATCCCACAGTATACTGGTCTTAGAGAAAATAGATACCATGCCATAAGTTATCAACCCATTCAGTTATGCTGCTAGAGCCAATGGGCTGGTCTTTATCACTAAACTGCAGCAAGTGATGAAATATAACTCAGTCGATTACTGCAAAGCTAACTTTTGACAGTCAGCATACCTCTCAACTTGAACTTCCATATAATACCTCTTAACTGTCCAGATTTTTGCACAATTTCCAGATTTTTGCCTCATATTTTTGTTCTGTTCTTCATAAAATTTGTGATTTTCTGGCAAGTACTCCTCCCTTATAAGACCCATTATCAAGTATAATACCCCAGTAGTGTACAGACTGGAATTTGGTATTTTGCAATTCAGCATTGTAAGTTTTCAGTATTCTGAAAGTCAGTCAAATGAGTTTTCAGCATTTTGAACATTTGGGATTGTGGCCTCAGTCAAATGAATTTCAGTATTTTGTGCTTTCAGTCATGTGAAGTGGACCCATATTTTATATATATATATATATATATATATATATATATATATATATATATATATATATACACATACACACACACACACACACACACACACACACACACATGGATCCATTTTTTCTGATGAAGCATTCACTGGTTCTGGTTGACTATCATTCTTGTCCTCCTTTGCCTGGTTCCTCCAGTGCAAAGCCATTAACTGAACTTTGGTCATCCAGGTCATAGTCATGGCTTTATCTCTGTACACCATAAAGCCAAGTCCTTAACAGCAAAATTAATGAAGCTGCTATGTCTGAAATGACACAGGTATGCAGTCATGGCAGTTATGAAGTGCAAATAAAAATAAAGTTGTTCCTTATTGCAGTACATCTTTAGGTACCGACTGAAACTGTGCTGTTATAATAGCACTAGAAACTGGTAAGATATAAGCTTTCTCTTTAGATATTAAACTTTCAAATGTGTTATATACATTAATTTCAGTTGACACTTGTTTAGGAAAATGTATTCCTTTGAGCAAACATTTTAACATTACTAGGTTATGAAATTATTAAATAAAAATAAATTTCTCAGTGACAAGGGTATATTAATTAATAAAATACAAAACACTTCCAGTAAAACACATCTTTGCTGCTTGACTAAAACTGTTCTTCATTAATATGGAATTTGCTAAACTGTAACACATAGATGTTTTACTTGGCAGTCTGTAGCAAACACTAGCTAAGTTCTACCAATGAAGTATTTCTAAACTGGGCAACAGATTCAAACCACAATACTCACCAAATCACAAGTGCATCTGTATCATTTTTACATTTGCTGAGTAAGTACAAAATCTTGCAGCAGGCTACCACTCTTACTGGATTTGTCCTGTGGATAGAGCTAACCTAATGTAAACAACATCTGAGATATTTCCATAAAGCAGGATTTAAATATTATTCAGACCATCACTGTATGTGGTCCGATATTTTACTGAATATGCAGTTTGTTGTCTGCAAGAAGACTGAGCTTTAAAACCCTATTAAAAGTCCATATGGCATTCTATGGTTTTGCAATGGTAAGTTTGTCGGTAACATGGACATTTATAAACCTGACATTTTGAACATGATGGTTATTTGTTAATATTTACTTGCATGTGATTTGTAATATGTGTTTCTTACTTGGGACAGGCAGCGCAACACACAGACACACATACATGCACCTGTCGCACACATACATGTACATATCTATATACCTTCACTGTGTGTGTGTGTGTGTGTGTGTGTGTGTGTGTGTGTGTGTGTGTGTGTGTGTGTGTGTGTGTGTGTGTGTGTGTGGTATTGGCACCCTTAGAGTGATTTACCTACACCCTTTCTTTCTTTTGCTTGTATTTATTTCTAAATACTAGTTTTCAGAGCTAATACCTATTCCAGTACCTATACATTCTAAACATGCTTTCCAAAAGGCTTAGTTCAAACATGACTTTATATATTAAGCTTACCTCTATGAATCCTGTAGGAGTCAATTAATAAACATAACTCCTGGAGTCTTTTTCAGTAGGCCATAGTTTCAACTTCCAGACTTTTCATTCAAAATATTTATACCTCTTCTAGTTCTAATAGTTGGTAGGTTTTAAGATTACCGATTATGGCATTGATAGGATAATCAATAAAGAATATATGGATATAATGACTTGACTGGAATTACTGGAAATATCCTTTTAAATCAAGTGTGCTGCTGAGTTATCTGTTCCAAATTTATTTGCTACACATTATGTTGTGTTTCCAGGACTTGGACACAAGTGCTATCATTTAACTTTTCATTGATTTTCCTAAGGTGACAAAACTGAACACAATAATTTTAAAGCAGAATTTATTATTGCTACACAAAGAGTATATTTTGTTCAGCATGTCTTGCACAACTTTTGCAGCATTTTGATGTGACAGTATTCCCTAGTCTGCATAATATGCAACCTTTTGCATGTTTTGTTAACCATAAACCTTTCCCTACTGTTTTGCCTTTGAAGAGAAGACCAGATAAGACAGGTTCCAATATTGATTACTTCAGTAGCACTTAATAAATTGCCATGCTGGTATGGCGTGTTTTTCCATTTAGCCAATGACTCAATATTTGATTATTTCGCTAGCAATATACAAGAATACATGAGGGAACTAACTATAGTCTTTAGGCACACATTATTAACTGATAATTGCTGTAAAATGCAACTATATTTTACACTGTATCTCTCGATTACTTCTATGTATGCCTTAAGCCGGCACACAAAAAACAATTGTGAATACTAAGTATACCACATTGCCACACCCTCCTTAACTGAAATACAGTGCGATGCAGTTCAGTTGATTAATGACTGTCAACATATCTCAACTTACAAACATTAAAAATCCTAGCACTGGTCTTTAAAAAAATCATAGCATAGGTTCAAAAATAAGAGCTCTTTCTTATTTTTCACAATAGAAGGTCTTTATGTTGTAGACGTCTTATAGTTAGAAATAGACAATCTTGGTGTAAGCTTAGTTTATTTATTAAATATGCCATGCCCCCATAAATAGGTCTGATTTTATAAGGAATATCAGTAAATCTAGTAGGAGCAAGGGGAAATCTAAAAGTCAAAATCATAGTGCCGTTGCTAAATGATAGCAGGTGAGCAGTATGACTGGCAACTCTGAGTTCCTCTGATAATTTAGGCTAGCATTCACTAGTGTCAAATAAAACAGCATACTGGATAGCCAAGGCATTCAAAAGTTCAGAGACTATGGTGTCTTAAAGATTGCTATTCATAGCTGCTTGCGATGCTGGGGAACAATTCTACAATATCAATGGTTGTCATAAGTAAATCAGGCTGAAATAACCTAATTTCTAAACCCTTAAGAAAATCCCAAGAATCCTTGCATACATGCTGTAGCGTAGAAGAGAATTTCTTTGTAATGTGGTCAATAAACTTGCTCAACGGTTCAGTGATACCTCCAGCTCCCGAGACAATAGGTCTAAATCTCATGGGGTCTAAACCTTTATGGGATGTACAGCATGATCTACAGCATGTATGCAAGGATTCTTGGGATTTTCTGAAGGGTTTAGAAATTAGGTTATTTCATCCTGATTTACTTATGACAACCATTGATATTGTAGAATTGTTTCCCAGCATCCCACACTCTATTGGATTAGAGTGGTTCAATGAAGTTTTGGCCTCTGAATCCGGCCTTAGTTCCAACACAATCAGCTTAATTGTTGAGTTTATGGAAATTGTTCTCGATAATAATTTTCTTTTTTTCAATGGAGAACTGTTTAAACAGAAAAAGGGGGTTGCGATGGGCGCTGCATGTGCCTCATTATACGCCACCATAGTTTTGCATTACTGGGAGAACAATTTTATATTTTCCACACATTGGGTACAATACATAGTCCATTATAAGCGATACCTTGATGACATCTGCCTATTGTGGAAAGGAACCCTGAGCAACTTTCTTGAGTTCATGAGTTATATTAATTCTACCACACACTTTCTATCTTTCACTTATAATGTTAGTAAGGACGTACTGAACTACCTGGATATATCAATACAGAAGGACTACTGTAATCACACCTTTAAATCCAAGGTATTTAGGAAAGCCACCTTTTCTAATTCATACCTTCATTTTGACAGTGGTCACCCATTTCACCAGAAGAAGGGCTTGGTTAAGGGGCAATTCATTCATGCATCTAAGATGTCTAGCACTGATGAATATTTTCTTGAAGAAGTTGAGTTTTTAAAAAAACTTTTTTTAGAAAGAGGTTATCCTGCCTTCTTGGTTAACAACATGGCCCAAGAAGTGACAGATAATAGACAAACCAAGTATTTTCCGCTGTTAGGTAGTGGCTTTCAGCAAGTTGAGCAGTTTGAGAATTTGGAATACTTTAACTTGCATAATAGTTTTATTCACACATTTTCACAGGATTCCCAACTGGTGGAACACACAGTGCTTAAACACTGGCCACTTTTGACGCTACACGATGACTTTAAAGGGATAATCCAGGAACGTCCCAAATTTGTGACTAGAAGGGTAACCTAAAAGGGTTATTTGAAAGAAAGCATCTATCAGATTCAAGGCATTGTTCCCCTAAGCTTGGTACCTATAAATGTGGGGCATGCAAGCAGTGTTCCTTTATCATGAATGAAAGTTCTTTTTATCTTCCATCTAGAAAATTTAGATTTGACGCTGACCGATATTACAACTGCGGAGCAAAAGGGGTGGTGTATTTAGGATTATACACAGAATGTTGCAGTTTCTACATAGGGAAGACTGAGAGACCCCTTAGAAAAAGAATTTATGAACACCAATATGACATTACAAAAAAGAAGGACACTAATGCTTTTTTTAAACATCTTGCTTCTTGCCCTAACATGAAACTTAAGTTTATGGTTCTTGAACAGGTGACCCAGGATGCCAGAGGAGGTGACTGGGAAGCCCGCCTTGAATATAAAGAACTTTTATGGCAGCTTAGACTTAATGCTGCAAAATCCCCTGGTCTCAATGAGGCCATTAATATATCCAGTGTACTAAAGCTGAGAAGGGCTAGGCTATGATTTTCTTGTTACAATTAGTAAATGTCTTTTATCTTACATATTTGTGATTTTTATGCACACATTTGTACATCATTTTTAAATGATTTTTAAATGATTTTTTAGTGTTTTCACTATTTGAACTTTTATTCTGCATTTTCATATGCATACTTTTCAGTCACTGAGTTCAGTTACTAATTAACTGCCTTCTTAAGTGGACGTTTGTTGAACTAATTAAGTACCATGTGATCAGATGCTTAAGTATTTAAACTTTTCAGTCGCACTACTTTTTATCTTGAGAAAGCCAGGTATTTGCCTGGCGAAAGCGCTTGATTTATTGACCTGTTTGTTGTTCAATAAAGCTGCACTTTGTGCTTTTTGGTTCGGTTCTTCCTGTCTGTGGATTATCTTTTATCTTATTTGCCTTGGTTTCTTGGAAGTTATTTCTCGATGTATATATATATATATATATGTATATATATATATTATCTGTAATAACGTTCCCTTTGTGTAACAAAAGTGCAGGTATGGCCGTTTTTGGTTTTCTTAGTGATTTTTTTTTTTTTTACAGTGTACTGGTATGTTTGCCTGGATTTTTATTTTTTTTTTATTTCGGTATTAAGTGAAGTCTGGTTCAAGCATGCCTGCTTACCAACAACTCTGCAGATGACTGTTATGCTGTACAAATTAATGTGGTATGATGTTATAAAAACAGCAATGATATTGTTATCTTCAACATGTATTACTATATTTGATAACTTTTTCATTTCAGCTTTAAACATTTGAATGAGTCTTTTTGCTAAATCATTCATATTAAACGATTAGTCAGTGAGGCAGGTACACTGTAATTCTGTGAATGTGTCACAGCCAGTTATTACTTTTCAAGTAGACATTTGGTGAAATGCTCCAACAGGAAGGTAGAGCAAAGCCTGCCTACTAAGAAATGCTGTACTTGGGAAAAAAGAGATGATAAATTTTTGGTTACAAACAATATCACAGCTAGCTAGAGCAATAGTAGGAGAATCACTGAGAAGTTGTTAGGCTGTATGCAGAAGTGTTTCCAAGAGATCTATTCATAGAGGACCAGCAAGCTGTCAATGTATCTTTATCTCTTTGCAAAATGTGTTCTGCAAACTCAGTGCAACACAGGTAGACTAATGCGTATAGCTGGCATCCTGAGCAGACCACACTTGTAAGAGTGCAAACAGGATTACCTGGAGAAGGTTTTGAACTTTTTATGGATTGTTTCTCAGTTCCTTATGTCATACAGAGAGACTGGAAGAGGTACAAATTAGCAGAAGAGATTTTTGAAGTACAGTTGTTAACAAGTAATTATGAGTGGTTTGTAGAGAACACTAAATTTCGGCATCCGAACACACATCAGCTTTGCACATCATGACAAGCTTTTGTGAGTACAAGTCTTGTAGTTTAGAAGTAACAGAGCCACTTCTAGGAGTTATCAAATAAGAAAAGATGATGTTATTCACTGAACTAAGATGCCTGAATAGAATTAGCACATTGTGCCAAATTCGTAAGTTTGTAATATGGTCAGGAATCAAAAATAAAAAAGAGGAAATGGTACCAAATGACGTTGTAAATATTCCTTGGATGAAAGTTACAGTGGATTTGTTTTGGTACAGGCATGCATATTAACTCTAATGCATGGAGTATTATTCACATTTTCTGGAATTTGTTCAGTTATATGAAATAGAAATTATAATGGTATTACTGAACAGAAATGTATTTTTACTAGGCATGGTATTACTGAGGAAATGATATCTCATAGCAGTCCACAATCTATGAATCAATAATTTTTTAATTTTTGTAAGACAACAGGAATTTAAGCACACCACCTCTAGTCCTGCACAATTGCACTGTACTATCAAGTAGAACAAATGATGCAGGCAATTAAAAATCATTGAAATGTGTGGAATTTCTGCATTGATAGCTATCATTTCTGGAATTCAGATGTACACCATTGCAGTCTGTAGGCCTTTCATCTGCACAGTTACTGATGGCAAACCACCTTAATTGTTAGCAATCTGCTTCATATTAATTTTATTGCCTGATAGCTAATAATAAAAATCCTATTTTTAACCACCTAGGCCCACTGGAAACAATTCTTTTTCAGGGGCAACTTGGGAGCAATGTCTGATTAAGTGAACTGCTCAAAGTCACATAGTAGTCAAATGAGGGCTGAGGGAATCAAACCTGTACCATAGGAGCTATAGTTCACAAGCTTAACCTCTGCATCTACTGTCAGGATAGAAAAGTACTACTGAAAGATTTCTAGAAAGATAATATAAACAAAAGTTTTATTATGGATCATTCAAGAATTTTTCTGTGTTACTAAAAAGGGAAAAGGATATTCATTTTGGACTTTAATGGGAAATATTAATCCCATCATTGTGTTTGGTCCATCAAAACAGTCCTGGTCATGTCTAATTCAAGGTCTAGATATACAGGTGTATGGAAGAAACGGGAATGATCTGATTAAACATTGAGGTTCAGCAGAGGTTCAATTGCGTATGTATATCCAGGCTGAAGTGAGTGACCTACACGACTGGAGCTAGAGATGTCATCGCAACCTTCTCTGAGAGAAAACACTTCTAAGGATGATTATTCAGGTCAACATGAAAACTGTCTTTTGATTAGGACTGGTGCTGATACAAATCCTTTATAATTACAGGCTTTAATATAGTAGAGTGCTTAGGTTTATATAGAGGCTTATATATATATATATATATATATAGAGAGAGAGAGAGAGAGAAAGAGTGCGCGATTATACAGTAGCTGTGTGTTTAAGAGGACATGTGCCATGTAACCTTCTTCAAAGCCGTTCATTAATGATTCTTGTTGAATTTACATCACGGTTAATGCCTTGCTATGCATTCATTTTGATGTACATTTCAGTGTACATATACTACAGTGGTTGGACTTTCATTTTCACACTTCCTAGAGTTCAAATATGCAACTTTTCCAAAACTGTTTGTTTTAATATCTGGGCAATAATTACACTTGTTCTACCTGAACATAATATTTGTAGCTAACTCAAACCTTTCCTCCTGGCATACTTGTAAGCTCTCATACACTGATGAGGCAAGCCTTTTATCACTGACTTTACTACTTTGGAAAGTTCTCTGCTAGTGGGACTCATTTGAACTATGAAGTCATCTTTTACTGAAATTCCTTGAAAATGATTGTGTCTCAGAGCATCAGTTCATCCCATCATTCCCTTCATATCAGATCTGTAGGTTCCGGTAGCAAACATCTTGAAAGGCCATCTTCACTAGCATGCACTTTTGACATTTAATGCTCCTTTTCAGTCTTTGAATATTTCTTTTCTGCATGAGGTAGAGTTTGAGATGCATATGGTCCTCACCCACAGGCATATGCAGCTCCAGTATAATATGGAGTAGCAACAGAAACTAATGCAAGTGGTATCAGATCATAATGTGCCAGTACTTCATTGCTTTTTAAAAAATCTTTTGTATCTTTAAGATGCATTGTGATCCTGACATGTTCACTACCATGGACCCAGCTACTCAGCAGTCTATATGAGGGTGTCAAGGCTATAATCTGGTTTTCACAAACCTTTACAGTAGTTCACTAAAGCCACAAAATACCAGTAGTTCTTTTAAACAAGTCGGAGAGTACATGTTATGAATATAGTTAACCTTCTCAAAAAAGGATGAAATCCATTTTTATAAAGGATAAGTCCAGGATGCTTGGTTTTAGATCTGAAAATTTCACAGCAAGACTTTTAATTAGTCCACACTCTTGTAATTCCTGCAAAGCTTTCTAAAAGTTAAACAAGTATTTAATCTTTAGAGAGCCACAACGGGAGACTCCTTCCTGTCAGTAAACAACAAAAATATATAAACTTGATCTCCTGGACAGGAACTGGAACGGCAGTTTACAAAATTCAACAATGAATAGAAAGTAACTCCATATAACACTGTATTGTAAAATAAAACTTCTTTTATTCGAATACAGAGTAAGCGCTTTCACCATCAGGCTTCTTCAGACTGCAATACTTACACAAATCATTGGCTTTATATAATAATATAAATTAATTAAATCAATTAACGGCTGTGTTACCTATTAACTTTTAAAGTAACAGAACACAAACAATAACTCAGTAAAAAAACGAGCATATTCAAATAGATTAAACCTAGTCTCATTCATCATAAAAATACATGATAGTTTTACACAAAAACATTGGTTAAATACTTCCTTATAATCCTTTGTAGTGCGACTACCATCTATTTAATATATTTTAACTGTATAAAAAATCTCATATACATCCTACAACTCACTAAAATAAAAACTAATAAGGTCTATTAAAATAACAGTAACACAGAAAATGACTTGATAGCAAACAGAAACATACATAAAAATCTAAGTGCATTAATTAATAAAGTGACTAAATACTATCCTTGACTCCATACATATGCACAAAAGTTTAATTGTAAACAAAATGGTTAACATTTGGGAGACGGGTACTAAAACAATTCAGATGGAAATGCTCACGTCAAGCCTAATTAAGTCTGACGATAGAGTACTAACCCTGTATGTCTGTATCGCTAACTTCATATATTCCAACTATCAAGCACTTCAACTATAAAGGCCTAAAACCTTGAAAAAATAAGGACACTATATAAATGGAACAGAAGATTAAATGTTCTAAATTAGCTATCACTGCAAGGGATATATAACACTGTGCCTATTAGGTTTAGGCAGTCTTCTTTTCTTTAATATTGGCTTTAGATTCACTTTATCATTCAGTCCAGGATACTGATCAACTCTACAACATATAATCCATCGTAATTCACACTCTTGAGTGAAACTATCCATGTCTCCACCTCTAATATTTGGTCTAATAGCTTGTATGACATGAAAACTAAAAGTATGTGTACTACCCATGCTGTTACAATGCTTTGCCAATGCATTAATGTCTGAACCTGTATGTATTTGATAGAGATGCTCTCTAATACGTTCTCTAAATTGTCTACAAGTTTTTCCAATGTAAAAAACTGGACAGAGTTGGCATGTCACAAGGTATACCACATTGGTACTTTTACAATTTGTTCTTGTGCAAAAAGAAAACACTCTGCCCGTCACAGGGTGTTTAAAAATAACATTCTTATATATAAACTTACACTGGTTACATTGCTCACATGGGATGGTGTTGTAGACTTCAGTATTAGATCTAAAATCACTTAAATTTAATGGATGATGACAAAGTAATTGCTTAAGATTCCTTTTATTCTTATAAGAAAACATGGGTCTATCACCCACTATACTACCTATGTCACTATCCAGTAGAAGTGTCTCCCATCGATTTTCAGTGATGACTTTCAACTCATCAGTGTCACTAGTGAAATGTATTGGTATACTAAGCTTATTAGAATTAGGGCGATGACTCAAACTTACGTTGTCGTCCCTCACTGAGAAGTAGGGACGCGCTCTAGAAGACCTCAAATTATTTACTACTGAAGTAAGTCTATCAATGTGTCTTACACTATAGCACCTCTGAACTAATCTACATCTGAGGCTAGATGTCTCATTCTTAAACCCTTCAACTGATGGGTTAAGTCTTGAAGCTCTCATAAGCTGCCCTTTTACAACATTGTCAAATACGTGTCTGGGGTGCATACTACCCCTATGCAGCAATGTGTTTCTGTGGCATGCTTTTCTGTGAACTGATGTATTTAACATACCATTTTGTAGTCTGATGATATCAACATCCAGAAAAGAAATATGTATTCTAGAGAAACTGGATGTAAAACTAAGAAAATGTGTCAAATTGTTCATTTTTGTTACAAATTCTGCTAATTGTAGCTCGTCCCCCTTCCAAATTAGGAAGAGGTCGTCTACAAACCTCCTGTAGAAACCAACATACTGTTGGAATTCACTTAAAGGAAACAGAGAGTTACATTCCCATTCAGCCATTACTATATTGGCGTAGCTATTGGCACAGGAAGTGCCCATAGCTACGCCATCTCTCTGAATGTATGTTACTTCATTGAAAATGAAAACATTATTATCCAATACTGTCTCCAGAAACAAAGCCAGTAGATCTATAAGACTGCCATCTAAATCCGTGTTTGTATCAAGATACCTTTGTACACTAGTCACCCCTATTTCGTTTGGTATAACTGTGAATAGGCTTTTTACATCCAATGTCACTAAAATGTAAAGTTCATTATCATGCAATGTCTTTGTAAAGTCATACAGTTCCATCAGAAACTGTTTACTATCTTTTAATAGTAGAAACAGTGATATTACAGATTCTATATTAGATATAAGGATGTATATACGGAATGTGCAATTGAAGTTAGACTTTGGTAGGAATGAAATATCAAACCCTATTATTAATAACACAAATGTTTTCAAATCAGTTAGCACTTATCAACCAGTATTACATCCTATCTTAGACACTTTTTCCAGATTAGTATAGAACGATTTATATAGATATTATGATAAGAATACAAGAAGTAGAATAAAACATCAGAAAAATTTAAGTTTTCAGCAGAGAACAGCACTTATTAAACTGAGGAATGATCAGTTTGTTGTTATACGGCCAGCTGATAAGGGGAGTCCTATTGTAATGTTAGATACTGAGGATTACTTAGAGAAAATGAAACTGATGTTGAATGATGACATTTTTTATCTGAAGATTGATATGGAAAATATTACCAACAAAGTATTTCAGGTTTACGATATGTTGGATGACTTAGTGAAAAGTTTTACAATAACATCTAGTTTGTTTAAATATTTGAAAGTGAATAATCCACTGATTCCAGTCATACCAGGCCTTCCGAAAGTTCATAAATCTATGCATAATCCATTTATGCGACCAATTGTAGTGGGCCAAGGTTGGCTCACTGAACCGTTTTCGGTTTTTGTAGAGTATTATCTGCGACCAGTAGTTGAAAATAATCCATTTATATTAAAAGATAGTAAACAGTTTCTGATGGAACTGTATGACTTTACAAAGACATTGCATGATAATGAACTTTACATTTTAGTGACATTGGACGTAAAAAGCCTATTCACAGTTATACCAAACGAAATAGGGGTGACTAGTGTACAAAGGTATCTTGATACAAACACGGATTTAGATGGCAGTCTTATAGATCTATTGGCTTTGTTTCTGGAGACAATATTGGATAATAATGTTTTCATTTTCAATGAAGTAACATACATTCAGAGAGATGGCGTAGCTATGGGCACTTCCTGTGCCAACAGCTACGCCAATATAGTAATGGCTGAATGGGAATGTAACTCTCTGTTTCCTTTAAGTGAATTCCAACAGTATGTTGGTTTCTACAGGAGGTTTGTAGACGACCTCTTCCTAATTTGGAAGGGGGATGAGCTACAATTAGCAGAATTTGTAACAAAAATGAACAATTTGACACATTTTCTTAGTTTTACATCCAGTTTCTCTAGAATACATATTTCTTTTCTGGATGTTGATATCATCAGACTACAAAATGGTATGTTAAATACATCAGTTTACAGAAAAGCATGCCACAGGAACACATTGCTGCATAGGGGTAGTATGCACCCCAGACACGTATTTGACAATGTTGTGAAAGGGCAACTTATGAGAGCTTCAAGACTTAACCCATCAGTTGAAGGGTTTAAGAATGAGACATCTAGCCTCAGATGTAGATTAGTTCAGAGGTGCTATAGTATAAGACACATTGATAGACTTACTTCAGTAGTAAATAATTTGAGGTCTTCTAGAGCACGTCCCTACTTCTCAGAGAGGGACGACAACATAAGTTTGAGTCATCGCCCTAATTCTAATAAGCTTAGTATACCAATACATTTCACTAGTGACATTGATGAGTTGAAAGTCTTCACTGAAAATCGATGGGAGACACTTCTACTGGATAGTGACATAGGTAGTATAGTAGGTGATTGACCCATGTTTTCTTATAAGAATAAAAGGAATCTTAAGCAATTACTTTGTCATCATCCATTGAATTTAATTGATTTTAGATCTAATACTGAAGTCTACAACACCATCCCATGTGAGCAATGTAACCAGTGTAAGTTTATAGATAAGAATGTTATTTTTAAACACCCTGTGATGGGCAGAGTGTTTTCTTTTTGCACAAGAACAAATTGTAAAAGTACCAATGTGGTATACCTTGCGACATGCCAACTCTGTCCAGTTTTTTACATTGGAAAAACTTGTAGACAATTTAGAGAACGTATTAGAGAGCATCTCTATCAAATACATACAGGTTCAGACATTAATGCATTGGCAAAGCATTGTAACAGCATGGGTAGTACACATACTTTTAGTTTTTGTGTCATACAAGCTATTAGACCAAATATTAGAGGTGGAGACATGGATAGTTTCACTCAAGAGTGTGAATTATGATGGATTATATGTTGTAGAGCTGATCAGTATCCTGGACTGAATGATAATGTGAATCTAAAGCCAATATTAAAGAAACAAAGACTACCTAAACCTAATAGGCACAGTGTTATATATCCCTTGCAGTGATAGCTAATTTAGAACATTTAATCTTCTGTTCCATTTATATAGCGTCCTTATTTTTTCAAAGTTTTAGGCCTTTATAGTTGAAGTACTTGATAGTTGGAATATATGAAGTTAGCAATACAGACATATAGGGTTAGTACTCTATCATCAGACTTAATTAGGCTTGACGTGAGCATTTCCGTCTGAATTGTTTTAGTACCCGTTTCCCAAATGTTAACCAATTTGTTTACAATTAAACTTTTGTGCATATGTATGGAGTCAAGGATAGTATTTAGTCACTTTATTAATTAATGCACTTAGATTTTTATGTATGTTTCTGTTTGCTATCAAGTCATTTTCTGTGTTACTGTTATTTTAATAGACCTTATTAGTTTTTATTTTAGTGAGTTGTAGGATGTATATGAGATTTTTTATACAGTTAGAATATATTAAATAGATGGTAGTCGCACTACAAAGAATTATAAGGAAGTATTTAACCAATGTTTTTGTGTAAAACTATCATGTATTTTTATGATGAATGAGACTAGGTTTAATCTATTTGAATATGCTCGTTTTTTACTGAGTTATTTTTTGTGTTCTGTTACTTTAAAAGTTAATAGGTAACACAGCCGTTAATTGATTTAATTAATTTATATTATTATATAAAGCCAATGATTTGTGTAAGTATTGCAGTCTGAAGAAGCCTGATGGTGAAAGCGCTTACTCTGTATTCGAATAAAAGAAGTTTTATTTTACAATACAGTGTTATATGGAGTTACTTTCTATTCATTGTTGAATTTTGTAAACTGCCGTTCCAGTTCCTGTCCAGGAGATCAAGTATTTAATCTTTGTTTTATCATACACATAAACTACTTTATCCAAAGCTTTCATAATTTTCAGTACCTCTTTGGAAATGGATGGTAGAGAACTACTCAAATGGTAAACCGTTATAAAAATATATCTAATGAATACTTATCATAAAATATCCCTTAGATTCAACATCCAAATATACTTGCTGATAAGCAGACGTTAAATCAGTTTTCAGAAACACATTTTCATCACCCAATTTTCACCAACATTTCCAATCTTTTGCTCTTAACAATGGATATATCTCAGTGTCACCAACTTTATTCACAGTTAATGTGTAGTCATCACACAAAAGAGAACAACTATCCCCTTACTTCCAAAGTAGCAGTTGTGGCTGATTCCCTGTGCTTCACTGGGCTGATTGTATTTTCTTTCATTAATATTTCCAACTATTTCTCTATTCTATTTTCATTGCATATGATAGGGGATTACTCTTAGAGAACCTTAGAGGAGCATTCAGATTCACTAGCACTGTACCTTTTATACCATACAGCATACATAACTGCCCTCAAAACTCTTCAGCATCCACATCAAGCACTTCTTCGAGTGCCTTTAGCTCATTCAACAAAACATTGTTATTTAACTTAAGCTGTTTCAAGTGTAAAACTAACTTTTGTAACCACTTCCTTCCACATAGTGCTAGACCTTCTCCCTGCATCAACAGTTACTTTTTTTAACACACTGAGCCATGATCTAGCCAAATACCAAAAAATTATCTCCAGTATATATTCTATGCTTACCTAAGCTAATTTACAGTGGCATCCTGTGAAACACAGAGCAAAACAACTTTACTGACATTACAGGCAATGGAGCATCTTAATTATTGTCCATATCTAACTTTATCTGTCTCAAAAGTGGATATTCTTCCTGTTATTTGCGATTTAACAGTGAACACTTGTGATTCTACTTATTTGTAATTACCCAATTTGTATTTTTTTCCCTCAACAGTGATTTTTACCACAGGATTGTATTTTGCTGTGGCATGTTATATTTATCTTTGCCAACTTCCATTTGACATTTCACTTCTTCAAAATGACAGTCTTGTAGATTATTACTTTATTATTACAAGAATAGCAAATGTTTTATATATTTCCAGTTAACTGTTGAATTTTAGCTTTATATATTGTGCCAAAAGATAACTAGTGTATCCTCAGCTGCTAAATATCGGTTTCTAAATTTTTATGCCAAATACCATCCCAGAAGTGCTTAGAAATGCTAAATACATTTCAAACAATTGTTTGCCAGAAATTACTCTAGCTCAATTTTTTTCCAAGAGTACACCAAATTCCCCATTCACTGCAGACTGTCAATTATGCAGCAAATTGCTACAGTTTTATTTGCCTTCTAGTTGCACAGACTAAATCAAAATTGTTACCCTATAATCAATGGTTTAGATTCAAAATGTCCTTTTAACTTTTCAGTAATTTGATTATACCTCTTATCCTTTGATATTTGAGCCAAGTTTCAGAATAGAAAAAAGAGAATGGCAGGTACTCCACAACAATCGAAGCAAACCTCTGAATGTATGAAAAATCAAACTCTTTATTGCACAAAGTAAGCGCTTTCGTGTCTCCTAGAATGCTTCTTCAGACTTAAAAGTACAAAAACACTCCAATTCCATTTAAATACTGCATCACTTCCAAAAAGAACCAATAAAAACCAGTAGAAATACACTGTTAAAATACTTAAAGTCACAGTACTCATATAGAATATTACTCTAATATACAGCATATGATAGACTTTTCTATATAAATAGTATATAACAGACTTCTCTATATAAAAATACTACTAAAAAATAATGCATAGAGGCCTTACTTAAAAAAAAAATATATATATATATATATATATATATATATATATATATATATATACTAATTATATACATATATATATATATATATATATATTATATATATAAATACTTAAAATGTATATACTATGACTTGTGTATTTTCATTTTTCAAAGTTCAAGACACAGCACACAAGGATGAAACCATACTAAAAAACATATAATATATAATGTAATAAATAATATACAATATATATACCTATTTGAAACTCACAAAATTAATGCTTTAAAGCTCGATCCAATAGGAATGGTTTCAATGAAATCCTATCATTCAAACCATGTCCTCTGTCCACTTGTAGCCTGACTATCCATTTCCCTTCTTCCTTCTCTATATAATTGCTTATATTACCTAACCTCTCTGTGGGATATATAGATTCTAAAACTAAAAACTTAAAACTATGTGTCGCATCATTCTGAATAATGTGTTTAGCTATCGCATTTCCTTGATTTTCTCTGCTAATGGCATAAATGTGTTCTCTTATCCTTTCTCTGAGTGTCCTATTCATCTTCCCTACATAAAAACTACTACATTTCTGGCAAACAGCCAGATAGACCACATTCCTAGATTTACAATCAGTATAGTGATTAAATTCATATTTAATATGTGTATCAGGATGTACAAAATAATTCATATTAGCTATAAAACTGCATTGGTTGCAATTGTGACATGAGAAGGTTCCTTTCCTCAAGGAATGAAGTTCCTTCCTAGTATCATTCTCATAACACAAAATCCATTTTAGTGATTTAGTATTCCTATAACTAAAATTTGGACGTGTTCTGACTATCTCCTTGATATGTTCATCCAATAACAATATATCCCAGTTCTTCTTAATTATCTCTGTCACTGTATTATTATTATTGGTGTAAGGAATAATTAGTCTTTCTATCTTTGAAGTATTAATGACTCTTTGTTCTGTATGTGTCTGGCTACCTCTCCTGATATAAGGTTGTCCTGATCTATCACTTTCAACTTCTTGCAATGCATTAAGATCACTTGAATGATATCCTCTCTCTATAAAATCCTTCTGTATGTCATTAATAGCTTCCTGATATGTCACCTTGTCACTAACCAAGAGAGAGAGAATCTTAATGCTTGTTTTTTTACAACATTCCTGTGTATATGTGTTGGATGCATGCTATTCTGATGTAGAAGGGCATTACTTCTACAAGGTTTCCTATAAGTCTCAGTAATAATCAAACCATTATCTTTTCTGAGTAATACATCCAAAAACTCAATCACATTTTGGGACCTTTTACCTGTCAATGTAAGGAAAGTGGTCGTCCCATTGATATGGGAGATGAACTCATCTAATGTAGTGGAATCACCTCCCCATATAAGGAAGACATCGTCTACAAACCTTTTATAGTACTTAATGTATTGTGAAAAATATACATGATCCAAAACATAGGTGTACTTCCAATATGCCAAGACCAAATTTGCATATGAATTGGCACAGGGTGCACCCATTGCTACTCGTGTAGTTTGTAGAAAATAATGCCCATTGAAAGTGAACACATTATTTTTAAGAACCAAATCCATTAACATAGTAATCCTAATAATCTGACTATGTCACCCCTTTCTGTATTAAATATAGTCTCAGAAAATCTAGACCAATATCATTTGGTATACTGGTGAAAAGTGACGTTACATCTAGGGTAACCATAAAATCAGACGAACTCAACCTTCCAGGAGAATTATAAGGTGAAGGAGTTTCAAGAAATTGTTGGGTATCCCTTAGAATTGAGTTTGTGGACTCTACCAATGGTCTCAACTGTTTCTCTAAATAAATAGATATGGACTCGGTCAGCCAGCCTCTGCCAGAAACAATAGGTCTAAACGGTGGATTCTCTAATGTTTTATGTATCTTGGGGAGACCCCTACATGTAGGAATCAGTGTTTTTTCAATGAGACAGTACTTATACAATTCACCATCAATGACATTGCACATTAACATATCATATAAGTCATCATAAGCATTTTTAATCAGCTTATCAAGTTGAGATATAGTTAAAGTTCTATAAGTATGTGAGTCTGATAACATAGCATTCATGCTGGTATGATAATAATCACGGTCTAGCAATACCACAGCTCCCTCTTTGTCTGCAGGTCTTATAACTATTAAATCATTGTCCTGTAATTTATTAAGAGCTAGTTTTTCATCTCTATTTAAATTATAAAACTCAGGTTTCAAACTTTGTCTACCTTGTTGAAAAGCTGTAAGTAAATCATTGGCACAAGCTCTCTCAAAGCTTTCTAACAGTAAATGCAGGTTTGGTGTATACACTGATGGTTTCTTAAACACAAATCCTTGTCTATTATCAGCAGTACTATCCTCATATTGTAAACTCAAAGCTACATTCCTAGCAAAACATTTAATATCTATAATGAAATCGCTTACATCAACATTCTGCGATGGAATAAACAAGAGTCCCTTATTTAAAACTGTTTATTCAGCTGGTGTTAATACATACTTGGAAAGATTAATTGTTAAGTCCTGTTTACTGGCTTCAGAGTCTTCCTCTGAAATTCTTGCTACTCGCCCGACATTTTCCGCTTCTTTCCTTTGTAGTATGGGCTTCATGTTTGTCCATTGGTGGGTTGAAACGGTAGCGGAAAATGGAGTGAGGAAATATCCTCAGATATCATCAAAGATGTTGGTTTGGGTGTGTGAACCTTTCTCCTTACTGCTGGCTCCTTCTGAAGAGAAGTCTGTGGAACCATACTCTCAATGTCCGCTTCTTCATGCAGTCTCTCGCCACCCACGGGCGGACGTGATGTCATCTGTACGGATCTAGAAGGGTGCATAGAACGCTCTACTGATGCCTGTGGCCCAATGTGCAGGGAAACAGTGTCTCTGGTTCAGGTGGATTCCCTCGGCCAAGAGAAGACGTTCCCCTTACTGAAATAGAGGCAGTCTCTCTCTTAACTTCTTCTTTTTGGCTAGCATCAGCCTGTTGTCCAATGATGCTAGGGAAGTGGTTAAATCCTTTAAAAACTCTTCCCTATGAGTGTTCATTACCAAGAGGCTTAGTTCATGCTCCAATTTACTAGCCTCTGCACTGAGTTCTTTCTCTATTAAATCATACTGTTCAATCAAGAGCTCCATGTAGCTGTAGCTAGTCTCTAAATTGAGTTTCTGCCATTTGGGAAGCAGCCTAGGGTATGTGGAGCCAAATGTTGGCATCTTAAGGATGCGGAGACCCCTTGGAACTATATTAAATGAAATACAAGCCTCCATGTGTTTTTTTCTGCCATTGGATATTTTTAACTTTAGTTAATATATCTTCAAATTTCCTCATTAACTGTACAGCATTAATATTAACAGTCTCACCTTTGTGTTTCGTTGCTGTATTGGCTAATTCCAGGTATGATAACCACAAAAGTGGATTGCCTTCTGTTACTAATAGTTGTTTAAACCTATCAGCATTCACATTAATATCAGCAGCTCCATTTGGTTGTAAATGGGTTTCTTCTGTCATGTCCCTGGGTGTAACCAAAAGAACTCCAAATACACGAAAAAGAAGAAACACCACCAGGGTAAGGTACCTCCAAGCAAAAAAGAAGTCCAAACAGAAAAAAGAGAATGGCAGGTACTCCACAACAATCGAAGCAAACCTCTGAATGTATGAAAAATCAAACTCTTTATTGCACAAAGTAAGAGCTTTCGCGTCTTGTAGAACGCTTCTTCAGACTTAAAAGTACAAAAACACTCTAATTCCATTTAAATACTGCATCACGTCCAAAAAGAACCAATAAAAACCAGTAGAAATACACTGTTAAAACACTTAAAGTCACAGTACTCATATAGAATATTACTCTAATATACAGCATATGATAGACTTCTCTATATAAATAGCATATAACAGACTTCTCTATATAAAAATACTACTAAAAATAATGCACAGAAGCCTTACTTGAAATATATATATATATATATATATATATATATATATATATATATATATATATATATATATATATATATATATATATATATATATATATATATATATATATACTTAAAATGTATATACTATGACTTGTGTAAGGCTTCTTTGCATTATTTTTTAGTAATATTTTTTAGCAGTATTTTTAAATAGAGAAGTCTGTTATATGCTATTTATATAGAGAAGTCTATCATATGCTGTGTATTAGAGTAATATTCTATATGAGTACTGTGACTTTAAGTGTTTTAAGTGTTTTAACAGTGTATTTCTACTGGTTTTTATTGGTTCTTTTTGGAAGTGATGCAGTATTTAAATGGAATTGGAGTGTTTTTGTACTTTTAAGTCTGAAGAAGTGTTTTAGGAGATGCAAAAGTGCTTACTTTGTGCAATAAAGAGTTTGATTTTTCATACATTCAGAGGTTTGCTTTGATTGTTGTGGAGTACCTGCCATTCTCTTTTTTCTATTTGGACTGCTTTTTTGCTTGGAGGTACCTTACCCTGGCGGTGTTTCTTCTTTTTCGTGTATTTCAAGTTTCAGAATAGCATGCATGTGCAGGCACAGATAACACTCAGTAATAGTGCCCCGTCTTTCAATCTGTCAGTTCATGCAGAGGATGAAGGCTATGATTTGCTTCCCATAGCCATGGGTTCAAAGCTAGATTTGTGCCACCTGCATGTGGCTCTGCACAAGTTTTTTAACCAGACAGTACTCACTGGACTACCCTGTGTTCAGTGATTTTACCTACTTAAGAAAAGTATAAAATAATAAAAAAAATACTGCTCATCAAAAATATCATTTTTGATAGAAAAAATGCTCAGTTCTCTCAATACATGCTGAACACAACTGTATAGCTGAATTAAACTAATTTTTTTCCCCAAATGCTTCATCTTTGCTTTAGTATGAATATTTTTAGTACTGCTTTACTACATTTTCTCTTTGAGATAATGTACAGGCAAAGATCATATGAGAACACCATGTATTCACTTTAGGTGCACCATTAACTAACTGTCTGCCATAAAGTGCAGTCTATTTTATACCACAGTTAATACATATATATATATATATATATATATATATATATATATATATATATATATAGCCCCACTCTGGAAAATGGTACTGACTAATTGGGCAAGGAAGGCTCAGATTTGTAGCATGCACACTAACACTTTTATCACGTGTGTTTGCCTGTTCTTTAAAGAAGGCCAGCAAACTGAGTAGGCAGGATGCACTCTTTAGAACCCATATTGCTCAGTCTTTTATCTTTTGGTAGGCAGTCACTTGATGTTTTTAGGATAAGGTCTGTTATGGCTTGTTCCAAAATTTTACAGAGAGGCTTGTTTTATAATAATCTGGATCAGATGTCACTCTGCCCTTATGCATTGTCACAATAACAGATTTTTCAAATCAAGAACATGGCCAGTCACTAGAAATTTAACAGAATATGTACATGCCTAGTTGTCATTCATCTTGTGAAGGAAGCTGAAGTATTGTCTGGGATCATAGAACTAGTATTCTTTACTTTACATGTCACTGTCATCAAATATAAATAAGAGGAAATATCAAATGTCTTATCCATAATGGTGTCACAGCTCTATCCCTGGAATTCAGTTAGCCCTACAACTTCTTAACTGTAAATATACTGCATGTCACAACAAGAGATATGATTGTTTTTCAGATTTTTGGCATTTTTATGTTCAAAATTTCACTATATTATAAAATTTTATTAGCCTCTTGAGCAATGTCATTGGGATCATTAAAGATAGAATCCCATTTTATTGCAATAAAAAGATATTTGCTCAGTAAGACAAAATGAATGTATACAGATGTGGACAATGGTTGGCTAATATAAAATGTTTTTGTTGACTTAAAGAAGCCATTTGAGTGTATAGATCACTCTTGCCTTATTAAAAGAAATAGAAAAAATGGATTCAAACACAATACAGTCATCTGGTTTCAGAATTGCCTTCATCAAGGACCTTTCAGTATCTAAAATAAAGACTTACAGACATGCTTTAGACCTTTATCTCTGGTTATCCCATGAACTGGTGCTTGGTCTCATCCTTGTTTCTCTGTATGTAATTGATCTAGTTGAATCTCTTTATATGCATGATAGAATAATATATTGCACAAGTAAAACCCACCGAAGTGTAAAGGAAACTCCACAACCATACTTTACTCTCCTCGATTCCTGGATGAAAGCCAACAAATAATTTAAATGTGAATGAAATAGCATCTATACTTTTCAGTATTACACAAAAACTAAAATACTGCTACCCTCTGACCATAACACTGACAGATTTAACAGTAAAATAAACCAGGTGCTGGAATGTAAATATGTAGGATTACCTATGGACACGTGGGTAAGCAGAGAGTAGAAAAAGGCTTGTAAATATTATATCAAAAGTGTAGGACAGCATCTCAAGGCTTGCTGTATGTCCGAATCCATTTCAAAGTTGCACATGGAATGCACACTTTCATTTAACAGTCTGAATGCCAGAAAACGTCAAAGACATTCAAACAGCCATTAAAAATATGTAGCTAACTTACCCTAGATCCTAGAACAGAATATGATTACAAAATGCTCCTATCCATGCCTGTGTGCCACATGCTTTGATCTCTCCCCTATAAGACACTATTTACCCCCAAGATTCATTAGTCAAATGTTAGTTTCTGTTTATTACAAAATGGACATACTGACGTAATTGTGGCTTTGCTATTGTTAGCCCTGTGGTGTTGGGTCATGCGTTGGGTTCAGGTAAGTGTGCGGTTGGTTTTATGTTAGGGTTAAGGGGCGGTTTAAGTGAGTTAGGGTTAGGGCGCAGGTTAGGCATGTATGCAATAGTGACAAATATTGGGGTTAGGGGCGGTTTAAGTGAGTTAGGGTTAGGGCGCAGGTCAGGTGAGTGTGCGATAGTGACGGACCTTAGGGTTAGGGTTAGGGTCAGGGTCAGGTGGTAGATATTAGTGTCTTTATAGTGACATATTAGCATTATTTGTGTTTTCAGGATTTTGAGTTTCAGGATTTTGGTCTTTCAGGATTTTGAACTTTCAATCTATAGTTTTCAGGATTTTGATTTTCAGGCTTATAGTGTTTCAGGCTTCTGATAGGGAACCATATATATATATATATATATATATATATATATATATATATATATATATATATATATATATTTACTTAAAATATTTACAGACTGTATTTTCTGTTAATTTAATTTTAAGGGAGCTGAAACCCCTTTAGAACAATTAAAATGGAAGTTAATAAGATCACCAACCTCACTTTTAATTGGAGTTAATGAAAAATGCAGTTTACCTGATTGATGAAGGATAGGTATGTATCACAGAACTAATATGATGATGCTACTCTCAAAGCAATTTAGTTGTAGAGAGGCATTGCAAAAAATGTGATGTTTATATGAGGAAGGCAGTATAATATATGTTTCATGCACTGATCCAGCTTTCACACTTGTGCATACAGTGATATAAAAAGTTTACACACCCCTGTTAAAATGTCTGGTTTTTGTGATATAAAAAAAATTAGACCACAATAAATAATTTCAAAACATTTTCCACCTTTAATGTGACCTATAACCTGTACAATTTAATTGAAAAGCAAACAAATTTGTTAGGGGAAAAAATATAAAAAATAAAAGATGTACTATACACTGGTTGCATCTGTATGCACCCCATTAAACTAATACTTTTTTATATGTGCACACCCTTAAACTAATACTTTGTTGAAGCACTTTTTGATTCAATTACAGCATTCAGTCTTCTTGGGTAGAAGTCTATCAGCATAGCACATCTTGACTTGGCAACATTTGCCCACTCTTCCTTGCAAAAGCGCTCCAAAGTTGTCAGATTGCAAGGGCATCTCTTGTGCACAGCCCTCTTCAAGTCACCCCACAGATTTTCAATTGGATTTAGGTCTGGGCTCTGGCTGGGCCATTCCAAAACTTTAATTTTCTTCTGGTGAAGCCATTCGTTTGTTGATTTGGATGTATGCCTGGGGTCATTGTCATGTTAAAAGGTGAAATTCCTTTCCATTTTCAGCTTTATAGCAGACTCCTGAAGCTTTTGGGCCAGAAGTGACTGGTATTTGGAGCTGTTCATAATTCCCTCCATCTTGACTAAAGCCCCAGTTCCAGCTGAAGAAAAGCAACCCCAAAGCATGATACTGCCATGACCATGCTTCACCGTGGGGATGGTGTTCTTTTGGTGATATGAAGTATTGTTTTTACACCAAACATACCTTTTGGAATTGTAGCCAAAAGTTCAACCTTGGTCTCATGAGACCAAAACACATTTTCCTACATGCTTTTGGGAGACGATGTATTTTTTTGCAAACTTTAGCTGGGCCTGGATGTTTTTCTGTGTAAGAAAAGGCTTCTGTCTTGCAACCCTACCCCATAGTTCAGACATATGGAGAATACGGGAGATTGTTGTTACATGTAGTACACAAATAGTACTTGCCAGAAATTCCTGAAGCTCCTTCAGTGTTGCTGTTGGTTGCTTGGCTGCCTTCCTGACCAGTTTTCATCTTGTCTTTTCATCAGTTTTTGAGGGATGTCCAGTTCTTTGCAACGTCACTGTTGTCCTGTATTTTTTTCCACTTTTTGATGACTGTCTTCAGTGTGTTCCATGGTATATCCAATGGTGTGGAAATTTTTTGTACCTTTCTCCTGACTGATACCTTTCAACAATGAGATCCCTTTGATGCTTTGTAAGCTCTCTGTGAACCATGGCTTTTACTATAGCAGGCAAATGAGTAAATGTCAGGAAAATCCTACTAGGACAGCAGAACTTTATTTGGGGTTAATCACAGTCTCTTTAATTGATGGCGGCTGTGTACCCAAGAAGACTGAATGCTGCAATTAAATAAAAGGTGCTTCAAGAAAGTACTAGTTTAAGGGTGTGCACATACAACAAAGTATTAGTTGAAGAATATAAAAAATCCATTTGGCAGTACATATTCAGCTATTGAATATATTGTTTTGTAAGATTAAATGTGAAAAAATAAATGTAAATGATGTAGTTTATTTGTCCCATTATCTTCTCTGTTAACAGCACCAGCATTCACCAGTACTGAATCATCAGCCTCTACACCTAAGTTTTACACAGAATCTCCATTACCCTCTCTTTAGGGGTCATACTCCTGTACATGCTTCAGTTCTTTATGTCATAAACATAAATTTCAGCTCCAAGAGAATGAATAAATCTTGAAAAGGGATGGACGCAGCAATCTTAGCCTGACATTTCACACATGGATTCCATTAATTCCATTAATCACATTAGTGGTTTTTGTGTGGTACTGCGTTCAGCACCCCCCCTTTTTTACAGGAAGAGGAGTGCAACCTTCAAAAAACACTGTAAAGAATAATGTGAATAAATATTATACAAAAATAAACAAAAGAAGATGTGAGGCACAAACTTTAAATATCATCTCAAGATGTAGGAAAAACTCTATGGGGTTAGATCAAGTTCAAAAAAATAGAGGTTTGGGTTAAGCAGAAGGTAACAACATGTAAGAGAAGATAAGGTAAAATCAATATGAATATATATTTTTATTTTTTTCTTAATATGAATTCATAATCATGTTACTGGTTGACAAAAAGAGAGTGAACACAAAGCTCTGTCACAATATTCTATATATCCAGGAAAACAACTAGCAATAGCTAGAGTGTTATAATGTTTATATTGCCCTAAATATTCAATAACCAAATGACAGAACTGCTTAACCTCATATGAAAGCTCAAAGCTAGATGAACAAAATACTGACAATAGCACGTATGTAGTATGAGTGATTACTGAGATGTTGTAACTTGTTTATACAGTATTAAAAACATTAATATCCGTCCATGTGAAGCAGAGTTCCTCCTTAGCTCAATTCAAGTGCAGCTTGAACAATTTGATGGGGAACCAGAAATTCATCCCTGGTTTGGCACCTATGTCTCTAACTGACACAGGTAACCTGTAAATGGTTCATCTCCCAGACCTATGCTTACACTTAACAAGGTACCAGGACTTGTCAGAGATTTGGTATGCATGGCTAGGCTTAAAAAGGCCCTTGTGGTTGTTAGCCTAGTAAACACCTATGAACCTATGAACAAACCTCCAGAGATCTTTTTGTGGTGAATGAGTTAGGGCTATTGTGGTGTTTTTGTGATGGTGGGGAATAGCGGGAGATAGGAGACACAGAATAGAGCTACTGAGTCTCAGGTTACTTCCAGTGAAGCACATGGAAGTTAAACATTTTGGATCCATATTTTTGAATCTCAGAGATTAGTTTAATTGTATGCAGTTTTTGTTGCAGAAGACCAATTATACAGCCAGTCATTAGAGCAAAAGAATTACAGGTAAGTGACTAAAAGTAGAACAAGTTTGCCACATAGCATATCTCCAAAGGACCAGCCAGGTTTTCACATGTCACCTTTCTTTTGCTCTGACTTGAAGCATTTTTTGGAGAGGTGAGCCAAAATAGAGCAGCAATTCATTCATATAAACTATGTTTTTAAGGTGTACTAAAATAACATATCTAAGGTGCATCCTGATACAGTAGTAAATGGTACTACTTAACAGTTCCATTTTCCAGAATTTGAGTCTGACCTCCAGTTCCTGAGACAGTTTACATGTTTTTCCACATGGCCGATTGATTTTATTTTCAACTCTTGTTTCCTTTCAGCCCAGACTAAATGGTGAAACTGTCCATGTTGTCTTCATCCCCGAGGTCCAGGTCAGTGCTAAAAACTGTTCATAAGCATCAGTGCTTAGCCAGTTAACAAGATTAAACCAATTAAAAGAATAAACAAATATGATCATTGCCTCTGACATCTTCAAAACTTTGTCTGAGATGTTATGCCATAATTTAATAAAAAGAAGAAACTTGTATTAGTTTTGATGTATCAAGGGAAAAATAGCTCTTAGTGTACAACTGTGCTATTCTGTAAAAGCCAGTTTTTTCAAATAGTGAAGTTATGTCTGAACCTGATCATTAATACCGGCATGTAAAGCAAATATTACAGAATGTCAGATTTACCATATTTTCGGCACATATTCTTAACAAATTTTGTAAACAGTAAAAGCCCACACACAGACCCCTGAGGAATATCTGAAACTGTATTCCTGGAATTTAGAAGTAAAGTTTTTCTAGTGCATTTTTTAAGACCTCCATTCCAAATAATCACTGAAACAACAGCATTACAGCCAACTTTTATTTCACCACTTTGTTAGCCAAAGTTATATCAAACTGTATCAATCACCCATCAGAGGGATCAAAAATGAGAACCCCTGTTTTTTGACTTATGTTTGTCTTACATAAAATATTATCCAATGTCTTGATGCATATAGCATCTGTTCAGTGATCGAAGCCATGTTGCCCATCAGACAGTAATGCATATTGCATGTGATCGTTAAGCTTATAATCAAACATTTCAAGCCATTTAAACATCGGACTTAGAAATACTGTAAGTATGTAGTTACTAGTAATAAGAAATATATACTCATCTTTTTATGCTTTATTAAGTAATATTTAGTTCTGAGATGCAGTCAACAAACATTTTGTTTTTCAGTTCAGGAAGCAAAAAAATAACAGTAGCTATCAATTCCACTGAGCAAACATAAAAAAGTTTAAAATGCTGCTTAGCGCACATTAAAATTTCAGTGTTTTAATAAATGTGTGATAAAAAAATCCTGCACAACTGTATGTTTTAACCGAAGAATTTAAATATTTTGGAGTCATTCACAGCATGATTTATGCGGAATTACTTTTGTATGTTACAATTTGTAACTCATAAAGGTTCTATGGCATCACTTGATGAATTAGTTCAGAAAGCCAGCCTATTTGATTCCTTCCACCTCAATTTACCATCTGTGTGACCGTGACAAGTCACTTAACCAGGAAGTGAGCTCATATTATCCCCAAAAAGGGATATATTTGCCCAGTTTGCTTACTCAGGTAACAAATGGCTAAAATTTATTTATGAAAGTGCTTGGAGTAATCCTGTACTGAGCATTATGATACAAACTAGAAAACTGAATTAAAAGGCTTTTCTGGTTAGCAGATAAGGGGAATGTTGGATTAAAATGTAACATTCACAGATAAGACAATAATTTATTCAAGAGAAATGCTTTGCTGATGGAAGATATATACCACACTGAAACTATGGGTCTTGTTCTTAACAATGTATAGCTGTAAATTTCTCTTCTTATTTTGTATTTTAGAAGCATAATGTTTACCCACATCTGTCTTTGCTATTTAGAAGATCACTCTTTGTTAAAATTAATGGTCAGGCAGACTTAATTTGGCTGTCCTATGACTATTTTAAAGTATAGTTTGGAGGGGCACCTCAAACTGCTGAAGGCTAGCTCAGGAAATTTCAGTTTCACTAAGAAATTTTCACTGAACTTTGCCAAATATGGGAGCTCCCTAACAAAATATAACCTCATCTCAGTTACTACACCACTGGAGGGGGGGCTTAAGAGTTTTCCTTCACCAGTACAGTCTTCAAAAGATAAATGAAAACTTATACTGAACCAAGCATTAATGACTGGGGATGCTCTTTTATACTGTTTTGCTTTTTTTAACATTTATTATAATAACTTGCTGGGACACCCATGTTGTTATCACTAACATTAGACAGGGGTGGTGGACAGCTTTCTGTGTATGAAAGTGACTGACTACAGCTTTCACTTGATCACAGCTAAGTAATCTTCAAGACAATTTTTGGAGCTCAACAGTTGGTACAGAAAGCTATGGGTTCTCTGTCTACAACATGTAGCTGAATTAATTTGCCAGTACTGACATTGCAGTGTAGTATAAGGGGCTGCTGCACTCCTGACTGTGTTGTCCTTTGGGTCAGGCATTAAATTGAGGCCCCACCTGCCTGAATAAGTGGTAGCTCAAGTGGATATAAAAGAACCCACAGCACTTATCCAAAAAGGTAGGGGCCGCTATCCACTTGTTATGTTTACTAATATTTAAGGAAAGTTCCCCAGTACTCTTACACAATTTCTTCTAGAAAGTATGAATACTACCTTGGATCTCACATGAAAAGAGGCTATTGCCCTAGTGGGACTAACCTGGTCAACAAATAATGAAGAAATAAATCATCTTGTTATTGTGAATGTGAGTGTACGTGTTTGGTGAGGGAGGAATTGGTTTGAGAAAAATTGTAAACATAGCTTTAACTTGTATGATTTCCTTACAGTCCAAGAAGCACTCTCTTAGAAGGATATTGTCTATTCAGACAATCTGTGTGAAAAAGGAACTGAAACTGCTGTTTTATGGCATAGGATACACAAAATTAAAATACAGCCCATGTTTTGGCTTTTCTAATTGTTTCATTAGTATTATAATTTCAAAGCATACTTACTACAAATACCACTAAATTCAGTTTACAAGAAAGACGCACACTTTCATTTTTCTCTTCACATCAAATACACAATAGATAAAAAATACAGATATATTTTGTATAACAACCCAAAGTACTATTTCCCAAAAATTCTGTAAAAAGCCCAGCTCCCATGACTCTATATATAGTGATTCAGGGCCATGTTAGTCACAATGAGGAAATACCTCATTACTGGCTAATTTACATGTCTTTGAAGTGCATTGCTGACCTGCATGTCATAGTAGCTAACTGCTGCTCATGTAAGCATTGGCATCTCCAGTCACTTTCCCAGTCACACAAGTATACATTCAAACACACATACCACAGTTCCCCTTCCTGTTCTGACTTCTCTGTCCACAACCCCATCTTAGTGTATCCCCAACCCCAATCCCCATACTGCCTGAAGTGCTGTTAAGGGACATAGATTTAGAGTACTCCCTGGAGGGCAGTCTCGGCCAACCCCAAATCCCCATCATTTTTTACAGGCCATTATGGCTCCATTGTAAATTTAGTGATGGTTATTATGTCCCCCAACCATTGATCCATGTACTCCTATAAGTCCCATGTTGGCACAGTTGTAGAATTCTTAATGTCTAGTGTTTATCCTCCATCCACCAATCCCTGTACTGAAATCAGTGCTGTTATGGCACTTAAATGTAGAGTAATCTCTGATGCTTCGTGTCACCCCCCCATCCCCATACTGAAGGCGGTGCTGCTATGTCACTTAAATGTAGAATAATTCCTGGTGTGTAGTGGTTCCTTCTCCCCCTTATCCTTGTAATATGGTTGTTTCGGTAGTTGAATGAAGTGTTTTGGCTGTGTTCATTACCAGTACATGGTGGGGCCAGCCATGCTGATCTACACAGCCAAGCAGTGTCTTGAATTGCTCAGAGTATAAATGCCTTCCTAGAGGCAGTTTCAGGGGAGAGAAAGCACATGGATAATTAGCACATGCCTCTGCCCCAAACTGCCTCACTAGCATTCTGCATGGCTATGGAGATCCCTTGCAGAGCTGCACATCTTCATGCTAGAGTCCCATGCAGCACAGCTTTAGGGGCATTGCTGAATGTGAAAAGGTTACTGCAATGTGCAAACTAAGGTATACATGTTGCACTTCCTTTATGAGTGCTCCCATTCGGTTGTCCACGGAAGTGAAGTTTTCAGACACGTTGTTCAACTAGAAAGAAGTACAACATCAGGAGAAATTATGAATTTGTATTTAACCATCCAAGATGCAGCTGATCCATCACCTATTCAACTAATTACTCAAAGTATAGTACATAACAGAGTATGCAGATTTGTTGTCAAAAATGTTATTGTTTCTTAGGTACGGTCCTGAAATGATATGCACCATCAATAAGCTTAGATTGACATTAAAAGGAATGTAGCTGCCATGTTGCATTACATTTGGTTGTCATTTGATGTGAGGAATGCATTAAAGCCTAGAACAAACATATAAACTAAATATGTTACTAGGAAGATGCTGCCACCAAAACACCTTGCCCTGTCATAGCATTCGGTTTGGGGCATCTTCAATATTTAACTTCATTTAAGTCCTTATAGAGAGAAATGCATATTAGGAATACTTTCTGCTAGAGTATGCATTTGTAACACTGTGGGGATTTTGCAGAAACTGGCAAATGGAGATTGAGATATTGCCTTTTGATTATAGACACGTACAGCCTTTTCACAATGACAGTCTTCCATGTTGCATTATATTCAATTTCAAGTATAGTTGTCTCAAGCAACACCCTGCACCATTACCACAAACTAATGCCCCACCCCTCAGCTCTTCAACTAAAGAGCAAAAAAAAAAAATTCTCTCCTTCTACTGGTCTGGCACAACAACCACACACCCACATACACCCTCCGTCCTCATGACCCAGCCAGTCTGGTCGCATTTCTGACTTATTTCCCTGACCCTCATTCCTCTCATTTTTAGAAAAAAAATACTAGAAAACTGCTATCTACAAATGTAGGTAGCATGCTACAGTTTATACCCCATATGGAGTGCTACAGTGCTCAGGTTTCATTCTGAAAAATAAAAAAAGAGTTTTTTTTTTTTTAACTGTAGCAAACTACTTAGTAAGCAAGTTCTAAAGTTGAGACTGCACGTAGAGTGCTACACCATTCAGGTTTGATCACAAATGCAATACTGGCTTTTAAAAGCTGGTAAGCATTAAAGAATGATCAGGATTGGCCGACTGTGCTCGCCCCAAATATTTGTTCCTGGGGCAGTTGCCCCCCTCACCCCACCCTAGCTACACTATTGATTTTTATTTGGATAGGTATAACACCAAGATAGGGAATGCAGTATATATCCACTATATGTCCATACTGAGTTGGCATTATATTATAATTAAAAATCATATACATTTTTCCACAAAAAGGGAACTTTTTTCACTAGAGATATGTTACCCCCAAAACTCCTTGTTATCTGTCTTTCCAGCATGTCTTGTTTATGTCACAAGCAAAATTTAGGTCTTTGGATCTAGTAGTTCTAATGCTGTTTGTTTTGTGCATGTGCAAACGTTTAATCAGAGCGGGGTCCAAGAATGCCTTGTAAGCCAGGTATAGATTGCCTCTTAGTAGTCTGTAGGAGACTGAGTATATCACGTAGAACATTGCCTGAAAGTCCTATCTGGCAATCTACATAGGAGTTTCTGTTTATGCCCTGCATTCTTTTTGTAAGGAGCCTTTGTGGACATTCCAGTTGCTGCATGTGTCTGCACAGTTACATACCAAAGGGGGCATTATATTTTATGATCAGTCTGATGAGGGCCAAGTATCGTGGTCTGATGACTTCCAGGATCTAGATGCCATGTCCTTACTTATAAGTTGAACAACATTGCAGGATTTTCCTGGTACCTTTCACACATGTCTGTTGAAGGTGAGGTTACTATCTGCATGACTTCCTAGGTCACTGACTAGTGAGTCAACTCTTAGAGGTGTTTTATCAATGACATAGTCTCCTGGGGTGGCCAACTTCCCAAAAGGTACTAGTACACAGCCCTGAGAGACTCCACTGGTGACTGGACTCTTTGTGGAGGTGGTCTCACTAACCCTAACCTTCTGGGCCCTATTCCATCAGCCAGCTGGCTATCCAGTATGTTATATAAGGGTTTTTACCCAATTTCATAAGTTTGTTAACGATGCCTGAGTAGGACATTGTTTTAAGTGATTTAGCCAGATTAAGGTGAACAGTACGCACCTTTTTGCCCTCATCCATTGCCTTGGTGACTCCAGTATGCATGACCTTCCTTTGATGAAGGTAAACTGGGATGGATACAATTTCTGGAGGTCTTCAATGTCTTTATTGATCATTTCATAGTTTGGTGTATAATTAAAATTATATGACTGTTTTAATAAGAACCGTTGAAGAAGCCTAACATGTAGCTTTGTGTACATAGCCACCATGTGCAGGGTTTTATAGACAGCCCATGGTTGTATTTTGGCATGTTGCATTATATTCAGTTTGTGATAGGTGTCAGAATATGGCTAATTTTTCAGGGTGAGGAATGCAGCATATGCCCAGAATTTATCAGTATTGAGCTGTCATTACATGAGAAGTAAACATCATAAATGAAGTCTGTAGAAAGGAGAACTTTTCACAGAAAAGATGCCACCAAAGAAAATAGCTGCACTGCTCATGGCAGTTTAGTGAGATCAACCTCAGCATTAAGGAGTATTTAAATCAATATTGGTAGAGTGGGAATCCTAACTGAAATTTATTTCCATGTATCCAAATATAATTCTCTGAGCATTTTACTAAAAGCTGTCAAAAAACAGCATATGATCTTTAATGAATAGTTAGTTGCCAAATGCAAGGTTTTTCAGTGATTTCACATTGATAGTCCATAATGCTACTCATTGCCAATTACAGTCCAGGGAAAGGAATACACTATATGTTAATAATAATGTAATTGAATTATGTTTGCAAAATGACATAAAGTATATGTACATGATATGTTTATACTGAGTAGCCATTGCATTAGAAACAAAAGAAAAATCATATATTTCTTCAGGAAGGGTAACCATTTGACATTAGAAATATACTAACAACATTTTCTGAGTTGCCAGTAACAATCTGGTGAAGTCAATATCAGCACTAATGTGCATTTAAATACTGAAGGTCAAAGAAGCATTCTTATGTGCATTTTGGACTTGAGGATCCATTTGTAACCATCTAAAGGTTTTACTGAAAACTGTCAAAAGCAACTAACACTGACTATTTTTGCATCTCTATCAAATGTAAGATTTATAGCCATCTCACAATGATGGTCTGGTATGATACTATAATTAGTTCCTTTAGGGTGTGTATATGCAAAATATCTGCACTGCCTTCTTCTTATATTAGCCATGAAAGAAAAGCACATATCTCTCATAAATAGGGTACCTTTCCATTAGCGATTTTTTTTCTTGCATATATACACAAACATGTAGACATACATTAGCATTATGGCTAACTCTTAGTCATGCTTAAGGGCAATTCTTACATTTTACTTAAAATCACTGAGGACCAAAATGTACAGTAATGCTGATCTTAGTTTCAGTTTTGTTAACAGAAAATGTGTTAGTGCTAACAGTAATTGTAACCCAGTGCTATATAATATACCCAGGAGGAATCTATTTTTACTAGCCAGGGACTAGGGACATGGGGACACTGACCCTGTCTGGGTGCCTTACTCCAATGTCAAGTCTATTTGCACAAACCTAGTATTATTCCTGACTTCCTGCATGATGTTGACCGGCTTTTGTCAAAGTGACCTGGGTGGATGAAAATTTGGGGCCATATCTGGCATCAGTTATAACTCCTGGGTTCTCTGGTGTTCAGATTCTGTGATATGGCTAGCTTGGGAGTAGGGTTTCAATATTATATCATCACCTTCAAAGACTGATTAAGATTAAGGCTGAGAAACTAGCACTTTTGCGTATGTAATAGGCATAGGACCAGTCTGTTGATTCTTTCTCATTTACAGTCCACCAAGTCATTGCAGATTGTTTCTCCAGGAGTTCACAAATATTCTTGTCAACCTAGTGTTGTTAACATCTACCCAGATGATCCTATGTGATTTCAACATCTTTCTTAAATTAGGACTCTTGTGACGTATTTTCAATTATGAAAGGCTTGGGCTTCACACTGGTTATTACCTGTGTTATCCATCATCACAGGCATATACTAGACCAAGTGTGTAAACTTAGTGTGTCCACCTCTGACTTGGTGATGGAGCCAGTCTGTTGTTGGTCTGACCACTATCTTGTCTGATTATATGTACTTCAATTACAGCCCCCAAAGCCTTAAGCTAGTCAAATATAGGAGCATGCATGCTGTAACCTTTGATTAATTTGCCCTGTCTTCATAAGGCTTCTGTTGGTGCCCAGTGAAGATCATCTGGAAGACCTACTTGTGATCTCTAATATGGCTGTTTGTTTAACAATGGATCCCCTAGCTCCAGCTTGTGTACGCCTCATTCACGTTAAGTCACATGAACCATGGTTTGATACAGATCACTGCCTCTTGAGGTGAGAAGGGCAAGCAGTAGAGTGTAAATGGTGATGTACAGTCTGCTCATATGCCAAGCTTAGGCTTGCTAAACACTGTTTAGCTCATCAGACAGAGATCTCCAAGAAGAAATCAATATTATCTAGGGGGAGCTCTTTTGCATCAGATCAACTGGCCAAGGTTTTTCTGGAAGTTTCAGACTGAGTGAGCCAGGCTGTATTTCTACCCATACAGCCTTTTCTTCTGATGATTGTAAATTGGCTGCTCAGTTCTTCTCAGTTAAACTGGCATCCATTTAGACTGCACCATCTTCCAAGATATGCTTGATAGGTTCTTGTAGTACAACAATGGAGCTAGCAGCTTTGACTCTATGTGAGTACCAGGAAATTAGTTACTATGTCTTGATTTCCATGACTTCATGCATGCATGCCATTACCTAGGGTTTGGACCCATGTCCCAAGGAATTGGTTTTCACCTATTTTGAGATGTTTAGAATTCAGTACTCCAGGTTGTTATCACCTCCTTAAGTCCTAGGGTTTTTCCAGCTGCATTAAAGGAAGCCACGAAGAAGAATTCAATTAATCCTGATGATCTGGATAATTACTACCCTTATCTCTGATCTTCCATTTATTGGTAAGAGTTCTCAAGATTGTTGTCTGTAACAGCTTGAATCAATGCTCCTGCTGACTCTTCCCAGTCTGGTTTCCACATGAAACATAATAATGAAGCTGCCCTTACCAAGGTACTGACTAACTCCTGTTGGGGAAAGATCAATGATATTAGTCCATATTGTTTTGTCTTTATCAATGGTCTGCATTTGACACAGGTAGATAATGACATCTTACTTGATTAGTTGTGAAATCATTATGACTCTTTAAGCATTGTCACCAGATGCTTTGCTTCTTACCTTAGAAGTCATACTCAATGCATTGTGTTAGGAATAACCCCTACAGCTGTTTATCTCATTGTATCTGGAATTCTACAAAGATGAATTTTTGTTCCATTCTTCTGTGTATATGCTTCCACTGGAAGAGTTCCTCAGAGAGAGAGAGAGAGAGAGAGGTCTTTTATATCACTATTGCACTGATGATACTCTACCTATCTTTTCCTTAGGACTTGTCATCTGCTGAAGAGTCAGCAGTTGAGGACTTGGAATCCACCTAAAACTGAATGGCTGGCAACCACCTGTGACTTAAGTCCAAGACTTTTGTCATAACAATTCTTGCCACCTTGAGGGAATCCAGCCATCTGATCTTGATCCCGTAGTAGTTTACAATTGTTACAGATTGACATTTGTGTGGAAGGTGTGAAATCTTGGCATGATTTTTGATTAGAAAAAAACACTTAGGGATCCGGTGCCATCTGTCATGAAAACGTCCTACTTACATCTTCAAAATATCTCTCAAATCAAACAATCCCTTTCTCCAAATTCTCAGCAGCTATTCATACTCTTTTGTCATCTTGGCTTGCATACTGCAACTCCTTGTAACAGTAAAGGTTCATAATTCTGCAGCATAGTTACTGACAGGTACTTCTTGTTACCTTGTTATTACTCCTGTTCTGCAGAAATGTCACTGGCTCCCTGTTTGGTCACATATCATCATTAAAGTATTGCAACTAGTTTACATATCCCTCCATCACCCGGGTCTGCCATACCTTAAAGAGCTTATGATTTCATACTTCTTGATTAGGTTCTCCCTTGGTCCTTCCCATTGGGAATGTAGGAGGTCCCAAGGGCTCTCCTGGAAACATCTGAAATCAGGGCTTATAGCCACCAGACCCTTCATTTTTGGAACACCCTCCCCCAGTGGTTGCAGAAGATGGATAACCTCATTAGGCTGTAAAGGGCAACTAAAAGCATATCTGTTTCATTTAGCATGCAACCCTTAATTGTTTTTCATGCCTATCCTTCATTGTTTTTTTTATTTCTGTTATTCAGGTTGAATTGCTGAATGTATTCAAACAGTACACTTGCAGTGATAACATATTCTGATTTTATCTAGGATTTTTCTTGTTCCTCATTTCAGTGCATTTTGTCAATTCTATAATACTTATGACTGCTACAGTGCTTCAAAGACAAGCACCTAAATGTGAATGTGAATGTGCTTGGAACAAATCCTAAGTATATGGCATGGTCATACAATATTCTGTGCCATGTCTGGGAATACAGATCACTGTTATTAGTTTTATACAGTTGTTTTACAGAGATTTGTTCATATTAGGTATTTTCCAATTTGGAAATGCCATGGATTGCAGCTGGACTTATGTTCCTGTAAGGACTATGTTTTTAATAATGAAAACAATTCTTTACTCTTGGCATTGATGAATGGATACAAGAGCTGAGCACAACCTGTTTTTCTGTGAACAAATTCAAAGATCAAACTTCTCCAAAACCTGTTCCACTTAAAACACACAGTAAAGCATTGACATTGTTAGGGTGAATATACGTGGGGGATACCAGCAGAATAGAAGGAAGTGGGTGAGAAAAAGTAATCCCTGATTGTTACAATGTGCTTTAAATGATGAACTAGATCACTTTTAATTTTGTTGCTGTAGCACTTGCTTTCATTAAAAGTTTTCTCTCTCTAAAATTTGTACTGCCTTCTCACAGATGTGATATCTGTTGTGCAGACAATCCAAGATGTTGGATATCACAACACTGTAACATACATTCATATTCTGTGACTTACATTTCTGAATTTTAAGTAAAAAAATAACTATAAAAGTTGTCATAATCATCGTTATTAATATTGATATTGTCATCATCATCATGTATTTTTGCACTGACACCATGTATACCAGCTGAAACAGAAGTGATACTCACACATTTGCATAGAGTATCTATCTGTGATTATACTTTGTGGTAGTGCACATAATTTTATTGTTTTTTTCACTTGTTAACTAGGTAAGTCCATCGGACATGAGTGTCATTTTGCATGGTAACCCAGGAGCACTGTGTAGAGGCTTGCTCTGAGTCAAATAGTTTGTAAGTGGAAATTAAGAGAATGAAAGGCAGGAGTACAGGGTGATATTCTAACACTGTGCTATTTCAGTATTATATTTACTTTTACGTTGTTTCTCTTGCAACCTGTACTAGCTACAAAATCACTGTGAGACTGTAAAGCATGAACTATCATACCAGCTGCTTGACATGTATTGTAAATTAGAATTTATTTGCTACAAATGAGCTTGCAATAACACTACTTGAAAAAGCACATCGTACTTCTTCAATTTGTTCTCAAAAAAGCATGGATGCTGAATTGAACACATTATTATTGAGATTCAATGTCTTAAATATAGATTCCAATGGTATTATGCTTTCAACTCCTGTGTATAACTTAAATAGAAAAGACATTCCTTAATTGTCAGCTTTCTGAACAGTATCTGCAACTGGTACTAGTTACAACTTAAATAAACATCATAATTAATGCTTCAACTGATAGTTTTATCACAATCTGTATCAGTTACTATGTTCATTGTATTCAATTCAGTTGTGCTAGCAAACATTCCTAGCTTGTTCTATTTATTGTTTTCAGCTGCATTCATGTATTGATGTAATTCTTTATTTCACAGTGTACAGACTTTTACAAAATGGTTATGACCTCCAAAAAGCTTACACAAAGTTTACAGGCTCTACTGAATGTTTTGCAATGTATTTCTTATCCATGTTTCCACACTGTTTGCTCAGGGTCTACTTGCTGCCTACACTTCTATTACTAGACTTAATTATGGAGGTCTTCCTTTCACCTGTATTTTAGCCAATATTGTTAATAATTTTAGTATTTCCTGGCTTTGTTTTGCTCTGTTTCTCACTCACAGCCCTTACATTAATACCTCCATCTCTTCAGTCATGCTTCTAAGCTGAACATTCAAATTTTCCTTCACTCTGAACACATCAATCACTTTCCAGTGTCATATCTGCTTCTCTAAACAGGCTGATCCTGACCTGAAAATTTTTGGTTCCACACATAGTTCTAACTCAAGAATCAGACAGGTTGATAAATGGAAAAAAAATCTGTACTCTTTGCTTTAATTTAATCACAGAAGCACCAAGTAATGCGTACATAAATCTTTGATCCTGATTTTTAGTGAAACATAAATGCCATATGGAGATTTATTTGGTTTTCAGAAAGCTTGGTATTTATTTTTTAATTCAAAAACCTTGCCTCTGTCTTATAGGTTCATAGGTTAGTACTAGGCTAACCATCCTTGTGGACCATTTTAAGCCAAGCCAGTTATCCCATTTGATGACTCAGACTCTGCACCTTTTGTCTGTAAGGTAATTACCTTAGCCATTATGCCAACCCCAAGTCCCAGAAAATCTTTCTTAAGTTGAAAAGTATTAAAATCATTAATTGCTTTGTCACATATGACACGGAGGAGCATTGCACTGTATATTTTCCTCACTCTCTCTTTTTTTTGGGGGGAGAGAATATAACACAAAACAATAACTCTGGGATTCATTAATGCCTACACTAACTGCACACCATTCTGAGTGAACAGACAACAAAAGCATGACTCACACCTTCTTCCGCTTCATTTTAGTTTTCCTACTGATTTTCTTGCAGACTTAAACATTGAGGGGATTCATAAAAGTTACTACAAAGTGTAGACTACATGTACACTTAGTGTAATCTTTCTGAGTGCTTAGAAAGCACAAAAATGTGAACACAGCTCATGTATACTTAGTGTAGGCATTAATGAATCGTCCTTTTAAGGTTTTCTTGAATTTTTTACAAACTTTAATATCTTTGTCATCTTTTACCAAATGTTGAAGAAATGCAGCAGAAAGCATATGTGGTTGAAAAGAGTGAGCTAAAATGAAAATATAAACATTAGAAAATGTAAATACTTTTTCATCTAAAGTAAAAACTGCAGAACTGGATTCAATTACCAATGGCTGTGATACAGTGGAAACCTATTTGGTGAACCAGTGAAAATGCACAGACATATTATCAGCCAAAACTGCAGGGTAGCATGAAAATGCAGTTAATGTTTTCATATAAGTTTAATTCTATCATGTGTCCTTTTTATTCAGAAAATCCAGTTCACTGTAATACCATGTAGTGTTGTACATAAAATAGTACACATATTGCCATGGATTACTAAGTAAATTGGCTAAGACACAGAAGTTACCGAAGGCTGAACCCATACACCACTGTAGCATTAGCTCTCTTAAAGAAATGCAAATACAAATTTGCCATGTCTATATATGGGACAAGTCATTTTAGAACAGGCGTGTTCTAAATATATAGCTTTTACCTGACTTAAACAGGAATGATTTACTCTTCATGTTAGAACTTTGTAAAGCTGTTACAGTGTGATAGCCATAAACCAGCAATGGAATGCTTTGAGATTCTACTATTAAAGTAAATATTACAAACCACAAAAGAGATAAGATATCATTTCTATTAGAAAATGTTGTAAGAGAATAAGTTTAAATGTTGCTTTTGCAGGAGGCTCTCATTCTTTTGTAAGGTCCAATATCTCAGGTTTGACAAAGTCATTAACAGCATATAAGCATGTAGCAGCATCCAGTGTTATACTGCAAAGTAGGTAGTGGTAGCAGGTTTTGGATGAATCACACCTTGTGCAGCTCTTTCTCCTTAAAAAAAACTGTAGCCACACAAGACCTTGACAGACCAAACTGATGAACTTTGAAGGAGTTTTGTTTCTGACAAATACCAACAAAAAAGCAATAGTCGAGGTCTGCCCTGGAAAGCTGATATCTGAGGTTAATGGTGGTGCATCTTTGCTATTTAACTAGTTTTACTATATACTGTTATTAGGCTACCTTTTATTTTGTACATGAGAAACAGCTTGAATGTACAAATATTCAGCCTGTGGAAATTCGATTTCATACTTCTTCATCTTTTGGATGCACAAATATTTTCTCAACCTCTGGCTATTCACATCTTTGCCACCCATTTTGTATTATACAGGACAATATAATCCACTTTAACCTTTGGACTGCTGTTGTACTTTACATCATACTTCATACATCATTCATCGTACATCATCATTTCATCCCAGTTTGTACTGGTTATCATGCATACAGTTTGTTTTTATTCTGGCCTTACATGCCACATACACGCATACATACACATATTTCAAGCATGGACATTAATGCCTTTCTAGCCTGCCAAAGTACCAAAACACTTGTGCCCATGATAAGTGTTCAGGCTGTTCTTAAAAATTTCTAAACTAGGGCTTGCTTTAATGTAATTTGGTAATGTGTTCCATGTATCAGCTTCTCTCTCAGACAACCAATTAGGACACTTCTCATTCCTATAGAATCTTCTACACAGGTTGTCTGATGATTCTCTACTACTTTTTGATAACCCCAAACATTCCCAGAGGTAGTTGTATCTAAATACCCTATACACCTGTATAAGACATCCTTTTAAATATCTATATGAGACACTGTACAAGTTCAGATATTTTAGTCTTTCATAATAACTTAAATTTTCACATCCATGGATGTCTTTGGTATATTTCGTCTGTACTCTTTCCAGTTTACTGATGCTTGTCTTCTTATATGGTTTCCATACTGTTATACCATACTCAAGTTTAGGTCTAATTGTATTAACAAAGCATGACTTCATCATTTCTGATTTCCTAGACTTTATAAATCTTTTTATACAATCTATAGTTCTATAACTATCATTAACAAATTGGTGGATATGATTAGAAAAACTCAAAGCTGGATCTACCCATGTACCCAAGTCCTTATATGAAACTACAGTTTCAAACACTGTGTCATGTATTAAATATTCACCTTTCAGTTTATGTTTCACAAATCTTATATGCTTGTTTTTGTATCTATTTATCAGCATATTTTTCTTCCATGCCCAAATGATCACTTTAGACAAGTTCTTTTGCAGACATGCCCTATCTATAACACATGTAATCAATTTATCCAATTTCAAATCATCTGCATATGTACTGTAGAACACTTCACATGAAAAAAATAGATCTGAAAGATACAATCTAAACAAGTATGGGCTTAGGTCAGAGCCTTGTGGGACACCCTGACTATAACCAAGAATTTCACCTGTCCAATCGCTGTATGATACTTGCCATGTCCTATTTTTAAGCCATACAGCTATCCATCTTATCAACAGTACATCAATAACTAGTTGTTCTTATATATTGATCAGTGTTTTGTGTATGACCCTGTCAAATGCTGAAGTTAAATCCATATCAGTTATATCACAGCATATTTTTTCTTTCATAGTTATTATATTGTTGTAGAACATTATGTACAGGTGCTAATAGATTTGTTTTCAACATATGCATGCTGATATATGGTTTCAAACCCAACTTTTCCAATTCTGACAAAAACTTATCTGATATTACCTTCTCCATTATATTCCCACAGCATGAAAGCAAACTTAAGGGTCTGTATGACTCTAGGTTGTCCTACTCCCTTTTTCCCTTAAAGACAGTTTTAGCAAGGCATTTTTTCCCCATATTTATATGACCTAGTAAATAATAATTATAACGGTACCATAAGTTCTTGCTGATGTGTTCTCAGGTCATTATTACTAATTCCATCTCCTCCCTGTGCTTTGTTTGGATTCAGTTTGCTTAGTTCTTTTTCAAAATAATCTAATCTGATTTCAGTATCTGAGGTTACGTGGATGTCACTTGGATAACTTATCACCCCCTTTGTGGAACCAAACTGTTTTGCATAATATTTTTTATGCATATGTTTTATGTTTTTACTCCTTCCGTACCTTATGTATCTATAAAATAGATTCTTATTATACTCAATATCTATCAATTTTCTTCAAATTTTTCTTGATCTTGTTTCACACTATGTTTAATTTGTCCAGCTTGTTTATTTCAGTTTTCAAATTTGTGGTTCAACCTCTTTTCCAATTCTTATATTTTTTTGTCTCTCACCTTAAACAGGTATCATGTTCTTATGGACATATATCCACCTGACATTGTACGCCTAGATCCTGATGTTAAATATTTTTTTTAATTTTTGCACTCAAATAGTTTCTCTTTCAAAATTCTCTGTATTCCTTCTGCAATTTTTCCACTGAATGTATCATGCCAATTAATTTTACATTGTGACGGTTTCTTCCATATAATCTGTAATTACTCTTTTGTGCATTGCTTTAGATTTTAGTTTGGCAAAATTAGCTTGCAATAAATTAACCTTTATAACTCCATGGCCACTGCCCATCAATGGTTACATAACCTGACATGAAGTAACAGTAATTTCCTTAGGAACAGAAACAATGTATATTTCCCTTGTATGTTTTTTTTAACAATCTGAAGCAATTGTTGTTCCTGAACATACATTGTGAATAATTTCCTTGCTAATGTTGTTGAATCAATACTAGTCCAGTTTGTTTCTGGAAAATTTAAGTCCCCAACCACTATTATTCTTCCCTTCTGTGTTTCATGCAAGAAATGCATGAATTCCCCTTGGTCATCAACACTTGATTTTGGTGGTCTGTACACTCCAACAATTGTTATAGGTTCCAGGGTTCTCTTTATTGTCACAGTTACACAATCTATAGTGTTTGTGTTATCACTGAACATATAATAATCACTGGTGTGTTAATCAACTTTAATCCCTTTCATAACACCTACACCTGATTTTCTGTTAGAATGTCTATTACAATAAAAACATTTACACCTTAGCAGAACTGGTTTCCAGCAATTGTTATTTAACCATGTTTCAAAAACAGTAACAACATTAATCTTGTGGGAACATAGCAAATTGTCCAATTAAAAAAAAAGCTTTATTATTAATGCTCCCAATATTAACAACCATCAGAGATGCATTAAATGTTATCTGTGAAGAGTTACATTTTTGACCTGGAAAAATCATATCTCGTGTTTGTCAAATATTGCAAAATATCTGCTGCAAAAATTCTCTTCTCTGATCTTGACAGATTCATGACATCCTCTCTGAACACATGTGCAAAATTAGGTGTGGATGCTCTACACGTTTCCATTTTTTAAAACGGGACTTTTTTTCATGAAGGTATTTACCCCAACAATCTTTTCATTCATGGGGACCTAACTCTACTTTCGATATGTGATTTGTGAAAAAACATCCTAACACCTGTGCAAGCTATGCTGTGTAAGAGGGATGTAAGTTCCCTACTAACAGTCAGAGAGTCCTTTCATATGGGATCATGTGTACCAATATGAATAAAAACAGATCCATCCTTCCTTATATTAAGGCACCCTAAGGCTTGTCTCACATCTGCTATTTTCCTCCTGGCAAGCATAACACTATTCAATGTTCATTATCTTCCCTACACATGTAAGTATCATTTCCTATAATAACTGAATCTCCAAGTACAAGAATATAATTTCTGACCAGATCTGAAGAATCTTCAATGTATAATTCAGTAATATCTGCTCTATCAATCTCTACAAATCAATGATCTTCATCACCATTAGCCTGATTAATCCCACTGTTTTTCATTGTATATTACATTTCTAAGCATACCATTCTCATCCAGTTGGCTTTGTACATCCACAGCAAGTCTAGATTTACTATTAATAATTATACTCAAATCATGTAGCGTTTGACATGAGGAACACAGATCACCAGTGTTATCAGATGTTACCTTTAAATATACATAGCATTTATTACACAGTTCAAGGTATCTTTTAGCAAATCATTAATGGAATACTCATTTAAGAAATCCATATTCAGCTGCAAATGAATAAAACATTCTAAAAGAAAAGAATAATCAAAACCAGTTACCACAGAAATTAAAGAGAAATCCACATCTGTGAAAAAAATCATATAAACAATATACAACTAAATAATGGATTATGTAAAGTAAAGTTGTTGTGCTGACCGTACAGATTGTGAAAGTTACACTAAAGCTGGAATTCCTTTACATCACACATGAATGCCCACAGTAGCTTCTGCTCACTATCGCTCACAGTCTCACCTCTTTTTAACAGTAAAGATCAATAAATCACAAACCAATACAGGATTGCTTAGTTAAGCTCTGGGTCATCCTTTCTGTCATCTGTGTGAATTTATAGCTGACTAGGCTCTTTGGGATGGCCAGAGTTTGCCTGTCTAAAACATATCCTTTTTAAACAACTAACAGTGAAAATTAAAGGTAAAACAGCAAAATATAAATTAAAGTAAATGTTGTTTCCAAGCTCTCCCTTCCTTCCTAAAAACTGAAAAAACAGTGTTAAAAATAAAATATACATTCGAATAAAAAATATACATTCAAATAAAAAATTCTGTTACCAAGCTACTGCACAGTCAATCAAACCAGAAAGTGTTTAGATAAGCTCTGGATTCATAATAGATTTTATTTTTTCACATAATTTTTATTGATTTTTATAAACACAAGTATAACAAAATACTATTGAACAATGTAAAATGAACATAACTATATACAGTGTCCATAACAGATATGCTTTTGTTCATATATTCACATTTTATCTAGCAGTTTTTTTAAGTTTTATCCAGACCAGTTGTTTGTGTCACTCTTGAGGTTCATGAGGTTATAGTTAACAATTCTCTATTACATACAATTTTGGCCAATGAGATAAATTCCACAAATGATAGAATTTTTTTACTTTTCCAATCTGAGGTAATGATTTTTCTTGCTATTGCAAGGAGGGACCAGAGAAGGTGCACATGTGTTCCTAGAATATACGCTGATATCGGTGTATTAAATAATAACAGTGAGTCAGTCACTTCCCATTTATCTGACCACAATGTTTTTATAAAATATTTAAATTCCAATCAGAATGAAATTACAGTTTTACACTCTACAAACATATGTGCCCAATCTGCACATACTGTTTCTTCACATTTCCATCATTCAGATATTTCATTTCCTGATATCAGTGCTATTTTATGAGGAGTAAAAAAGCTTCTGTGAATGAACTTCCATCTGCAGATTTTCCAAAAGAGAGATGATGTAGTGTTACTAACTGAGTTAAGTATTAATGTTTTCTCATTTTCTGAAAAACTAAATTGATTAACCTTTTCTGCATAGTTCCATAAGGATTGAGCTAGGATTTGTAAGTCAGCACTTAGTATCCTGTATACTCTTGGCAATGAAAACCCATCATTATTATACAATGTAATAATTTCACAAAAGAGAGAGAAAAGTTTTGGTCTAGGTGTGGATTTTACTATTTGACATACTTTGAACTAATTTACTATATACTCTCTGAATGTTTGTATGTTTAGCCAATTGTTTTTGGTTTATGCTATTTCTTGCTATATGGGAAGTGGCCTCATATATATATATATATATATATATATATATATATATATATATATAGTTGGTATCAAGGAACTGATGCCAAAATACTAACTCATTTCCTTTAATTTCTTGTATTTTTTTCATGTTAAAAGAGTCCAAACATTTGTTTGTAAATGCTATAGGAAATATTAAAAATATAAAGTTTCTCGTCTTATAATCTTTGTACATTATTTGTTTAAAATACTTTACTATGTAGTTAACAAGAGGAGATACATTTTCTATTTTATTTGTATTATAAAACATTTTTTATGACTAGATGCATTTTTTCTGTTTCTGTGAATATATCATTGTTTATTGTTTCCCCACTATTAAATACTAAAATTGTTTTATGTAAGTTTTTCCAATTAGATGTATACTTATGATTTAGCCATTAACTTATGATATTGAGGATGGTTGATTATGCATACAGTTCTAAGTGTGGAAAAGTTATTCTGCCCTCTTCCCAATTTCTGTAATGCCATGTGTGACTAATTCTTGGCTTTTGTGGAAACCATAGAAATTTAATTAATAGGGAGTTAAGCTGCTTCATTAATTTTTTGGAAGGAGATACTATTATAGTTTGGAAAATGTACAAGATTTTAGGTAATATAATCATTTTAACTAAGGCTAACCTTTCTTCCATGGTAAAGAACATGTTATTCCATTTATTCAGGTGTTCTTTGACAGTATTTATTAGACTTGTATAATTTATTTGTATAGTATCTTTCCAATTTGGTTTTATATATACCCCTAAATACTTAATTGTAGTATTCTTCCAGTTAAAATGTTCATATTTTTCCAGGATGGAGTTTATTCTTTTGTTCAGCAAAATAGTTCTAGTTTTGTTATGATTAAAATTTAAGCCTGAAATCTTTTCAAAATTATACAATGAGTTTATAGAACACATTATAAACTCATTATACAATGAGTTTATAATGTGTTCTATTGAAGAATCTATATTTCCAATTGTTAGTAAGATATCATCAGCAAAAAGCTGTATTTTGGAACCATAGTTTGAGTTAAATGAAAAGCTACTTATATTGTCATTAGTTCTTACATAATTAGCTAATGACTCCACTGATAGGGCAAATAATAAAGGTGACAATGGACAGTTTTGCTTGGTGCCCTTTAATATTCTAAGTGGTCCTGATAGAAAAGCACCAGTTTTGATATCTGATATGGAAGTAGTATATAATTTGTTTAACAGCTTTATAAAATCAGGGGAAAATTATACATTTCTAATACTTTAAATAAATACGACCAATTTATAGAATCAAAAGCTTTATCTAGATCCAAGCTGATAATTGATAATTCCTTTATTTCTTATTTGCATATTCTAATAAGGTTAGAAGTCTAATGACATTATCTTGGACTTTTCTGTGTAAAATAAACACTGTTTGATCATCTGCTATTAATTTTGGCATGAAGTGGTTTAATCTGTTAGCTAAAATTGATGTAAATATTTTATAGTCCACATTCACAAGAGAGATAGAGTGATCAGAAGTCACTAGTTTAGGATCTTTGTCATGGTTTAGGATAGGTGATATCATGGCATATTTCCATGAATGAAAAAAATTGTCATTCTCTCTAAATTCTTCAAAGGCTCCAATTAAAATCATTAGAGTATCATCTGGGAGCATTTTGTATATTTCTCATATTAATCCATCAAGACCTGGAGCCTTGTTATTTTTAGTGTTTTGTATTCTTTCCTTAAGTTCCTTTAATGAAAGTAAAGTACTTACTTAAACTTCCTCTCTTTATATTATTATTAAGGCCATTGACATTAAGTGAAACACATTTATAAGAAGACATATTTATAGACACAATTTTGTGTTATGAATTCTGTCATGGTCAAGAATTTAACTTTAAACATAAATAATGTATATTCAAAACTATATACAACTCCAGACATGGAATATAATATTCCTGGTTTGATGAACAAGTCAGCAAAACTGACTTCTTCCATCTTACAATCGTTAGCCTACATCAGCCTAATGCTTCTGCCTTGGTTTGACCAATAGTACAATATGTAACAAAAAATATGTGTAAGACAACTAGTCTATCAGCTTTAATATCATTAAATTAACTATTAGTTATCTCTGATAGACAACCATGAGTAGAAAGTGTAGTAGCTATCGATAATATCATAAAGCCACTCTATTTCAAATGGTGAAGATTTTAAATCTCTGGGTAGTATAACATTTATTATTTATTATTACTAATGGAATGAACAAACCTTGTGTTTATTTTATACTGGTTATTCTAGATGACTATGTAACACTTTTATATCAAACCAACTAAATTTATTTCAACTGATAAAATATTCTCATAATAGAGTATAGTAAGCATAATGACCTCCTTGTTTTAACTAAGCTAGTGTTTAATACACATTCCAAGTGACTATTGTGAGGGTTATATGTTTGTCAAAACTTTTTAAGTCAACATTGTTAAGCATGTTATCAGAGGAAAGCATTTGAAAGGGTTCAACAAAAACACTTCTAATAGCTTTGATCCTTTTCATATCATACCATTCATTTGTATGAGGCTTATTTCAAATTTCCCCATCACATCTCATCATTTTATATATACCACATATATATCAAAAAGTTTGCATTGCATATTATTTATATGAGTGAAGCCATTGTGTGATTCCTGCTCCTTTTCATTCCTCCTCCCTTCCCCAGAGAAAGAAATTAAAAAAAAGGCAAATGTGTAAGTTCTATAATCTGAATCTGCATATTACCACATATCCATTAGGTTTATATATGTTTAACTACAAAATTACTTACATACATTTCTAAACATATAGGTGCATGCTTATGCTTTTTGTAAATTACAGTATAAACTTGTAAACCTTATACACAGCAATCATTCTATATACTGCCAATAACTTAATTCCAATCTGCCATGACCATTGTAAACTTGTAATCTGCTATATGTATCTATTTAATTATCTGATCCTGTATTTTCCATATTCAGGATGACCTTTTTTATATTTCTAGTCAAAGTAGTATCACATTTTCTTTTTCCGAATCTTTATCTGCTTGTTTTCTTAGGGGTTTACAATTCTGAGGTCTGAATTTGTTCATACAACTTTGCATATTACCACATATCTATTAAATGTGTTTATATTTCACTAGAACATTACTTACATATATTTCCAAATGAATAAATGTATTGTTGTACTTTTAATAAATAACAGTATGTGTTTGTAAACCCTATATACAGCAATCTATCTATTTGCTGTCAATAACTTAGCTTCAGTTTACGATAACAGTTTTACTATTGTAAACTTGTATGCTGCTGTATGCTTCTATTTCATTATCCGATTCTGTTATTTTTGTATTCAGGATGACCTTTTTTATATTTCTAATTAAACTAATGTCACATATCTTTTTTCATACCTTTACCTGCTCCTTTTCTTAGAGGTTTACATTTCTGGTGTATGGATTTGTCTGTACTGCTTACTGTTGAAGCGCAACTGCAAGGTTCCTCCATCTTTTCCTTTGTGTAGTGTCATAGAGTGGTGACGAGAGTTCAGAGGTCATGCTATGCTTCAACAAACTGCTGTATGCAGAGGAACATCTCCGCTGTGCTCAAGACTCTAGAAAAGTGAAGCTTTTGAAAGTTCTGGTGGCAAGCAGAGTCTTGACAGCAGCACTAGTCAAATTTTTATACATAAAGGAAAAAAGAATGATTGAATGCATACAACCATATTGATGATGGCAAAAAAACTGTCATGTTAGATGCAACAATGCGTTCTAATAGCATCAAATGTGCCTATAGAGACACCACAAAGCTACCATGCTTTTTAAACATAATAAATCAATTAGAAACATGAACAACATTAATTTCTTTATATTTCTGCTCTCAGCTTTCAATATAACAAAATCAAATCTGTCTATTTGTTGACAACTGCATCTTCACTGCTCCCCTTCTGGAACTCCATATATTCTGATATTGTTCCTTCTTGATCTGGACTGCAAGTCTTCCACTTTCTCTAATAGTTGGTTGTTTTGTATTAGAAGGAATTCTGAATATCATTTTCCATCTGTCTCCCATCAATTTCATTTACAGATTCTTCTATGGCTGCTAGTTGATCAATGTGTTTAGCAATTATTTATTTTAGGTCTTCTATTTGTTTCTTACTTTCCTTTATCATGTTCTCCATGATTTTTCCTAAGTTATCCATGTTCACAGAGAGGTCCTGTATACTGGAAATTATTGTGTGAAGTTCTTTTTTCATGGAACTGTCCTGAGGAGAGGCTTTTGTGTGACTCATGTCTATATCCAGTTGTAATAAGCAGTAGAACTTCTGACAGTAATTTTCTTGATAAAAGTCTCTCAAAACTTGAGTTTCTTCTTAATAGATAATCCACAATATCAAGAAATATAACTTGTGAGAAAAATCTTCTAAGTTTTTAAAGATAAAAACAAAAAATCCTGTCAGAAACAGTCTTCATAGGCAGAGCATCAGAAAAGTGCTGCTATCACCTTGGCATCTTGACCATGTCCTCCATACCTGTTATTTTTGACAGTCATCAGAAATAAGTTATATACTACAACCAAATGGTTCTGTTAACTGTGGCAACATTCATGTATTTGTACAGTATTACAGAGCTTTGTATTTAGGTCTTGCAGACAGTGAGTAAGTTCTGGCCTGGTGTACAATTGACCTGTCAGTACACACAGCCATTCCTGGAATGAGAATTCAGAAGATGCATCACCAAATCTTTTGAGCTATTTTGTTCTGATATGTCCTTTGCATTTGATGAAGTTGCACACATTGGTCTCAACCTGCTAAGAGGCTAGTGTGAAACACAGACCATAGTCAAAATATGCAACACCTTATTTTTCCATTGCATGAAAAACATACTTTGGCTATGTCCATGGTTCTTCAACCAAAATATACCTTATGCAAGTGTTTAATAATGTGTACACACACTTATGCAGACACAGACATTTATATACATGCACACATAGATGTAGTATCAGAAAGACAGTGTCTCACACATGAATAGAAACTTAAGCAGTGAGTTTTCTCTTAGCATGATTTATGTATTTCTTCACTCACTGAATCAGAATAAAACATCTGAGTACTCAGGCCATTAAGTGGCTATAATTGCTAGGCACAGAGAGTTACCTACAAAGATGCAGAGGTAGAGACACACAGGTACCCCCCCCAACACACACACACACAAACACACACTCACAGCAACATGCCCAGCAATTAGAGCCACTTTATTGACCATGTGCTCCTCAGATGTTTCATTCCAATTCAGTGAAGGAAGAAATACATAAACTTTACAAATAGTGACGCCACTGCTGTCAGACACATACTGTGCAAAGCATCACATCTCCCAATAACCCCTCTCACACACATAGACATTCAATGTTCTCAATTATCTTTTACTTTGGTGAATATTCGTTTTGTTTTTTCATGTATTGTTCTCTGTTCTTTAGACATTCTTCACATATTCAAGACTTCATAAAATGGTAATGCAAAATCTGTTATTCTAGCAAATTTCAAAGTATATAAGAACAAAATTTAAAACCTGTCTTTGATTTGGCATCTTTATCCCCAGTTATTTTTGCCTATCTCCCTACTTCTTGAGCTAAGAGGTTGTCAGTCACTTACACACACACACACACACACACACACACACACACACACACACACACACACACACACACACACACACACACGTCAACAGACACACATATCCTTGTAACTGCTGGTATTGCAGTTATCTGCTTTAGTCCTGTTTTGTTATTTTCTCCTCCCTCTCTAAAAGTGATTAGTGCCAGCAGTGTTTAGCAGAAAATGACAGGTTATTTTTGCTTCCTGTCCATGCCTCAGGGCATTTTAATAGGCTGCCCCTAAGTCACGGACTTCTACCAGGCATTCCAGTTGGCCGCTTAAGGTCCAGAAATCATTCTCTGACTGGCCCTCTTTCCCTCTTTGCCAATTTATTTGTGATTTGGGAGCCAATCAAAGAACAGAAAGTGGAGCCACTATTGTTTGAAGTGTAGCAGCAGAACACTGCTTCACTTCTATATCAGATGCGGAGCTTTCTGCACAATACAGTGTGCTTGAGTGATGAGGTTGCACATGCATTAATATTCCAGAGATATACTCCACTCTCATTATCTTCTGAGCTCTCACACAAATGTAAGGTCTTAATACAAAATCAATATCTTTACAATGGTAAATGCTGCCTGAATTCTAAGTTACCTTTGAGGAGAAGTGACTTACCTACAATAATGTGTTCTTTCTGGTATGTATGCTGATATAAACAATTTGGGGAAAAATGTTTGACTACATTTAATTTATATATTTTAGATTGCAGAATGACTGCCAAAGTCTGTTCCTTTTGAGGGTCTATATCATATGAGCGAATCGCACAAATTGCAAACGCTCTGAATATCGAACATACTGGATTTCGAAGTGCTTTTTATGAGATCGCAGTACATTGGGGAATGGGATATTTGCCCTTTCCTCACTGTAGTGCGATCTCAGAGTTGGAATATATATTTAACAGGTGGTGTAGGAAGTTTGAGGTCTGGAACATTTGATATTATGAGCATTCAAAATTTGTGCAATTCGCTCATATGATATAGACCATTTTTTGATGTGCAAGAATATTAGTATTCTTATAAACCAGACTGTGCTCATGAGCTGATGAAAAATCCCTGTTGATAGCAGTGAATATGTTGGTCATGGACTGAGCTCTGATTCTTTGACATACCTAGTTAAGTGGACTGTGTCTGCGAATGTATACAGCTCTGAAGGAGACAATGCTTTCCAAACATATGGTATGAATATTCAGAGCTCAGCTTCTGTGCAACAGGCATGCTGGTATCAGCACAGAGTTCTGATATTGTGAGCATTGAAAAGTTCCATCTTATCAAAACTGTTCTGAAGCATTCCAATGTGGTGTCAGAGAATCTGCCTGTTCAGTGTTAATGTCATGGTAGCCATTGAACTTAAAGGGTTTTGCCTGACTGTCAGCCTCACAACATTTAATTCTGATTGTTTCATAGTGACTGCTAGCCAATGAGGCATTGACACTGATGAGGAAATTAATCTTAATAAAAATATTGGAAATCATTTTTTTCTACTGAAGAAGCAAGATTAGTTTACTATTCTCCCTCTATGGTCACTGCAGAATGAACAATCAATTGCAGCCAATGAATGCAGTGCTACTTTTTCTATGAAAGCTTGCAAGCTCAGAGGAAATAAAGCTATACCACATCTTGAGTACCACAGCATTGCTTCTCTGTGAAGTGAGCAGTAGCACACCAGCAACTGCCACCCTGAGCAGCAATGCTTGAACAGTTGCCATCCATGCAATCTTCACTGTAATTCATACAAACTGCTCTGCTATCCAGATTTTCACAGAATGTCCAGATTTTAGACACATATTTTAGGTATGTGTCTCATTAAATTTGTGGTTTTCTGGCAAACCTCTGAGGATTGAAGTCACTAAATAATGACATACATTTGAGTTTCAGACTTCATATCTTTTCGAAAATGTATGCTAACACACATCTCATCATTGTAACAACTTCTAAGTTTATAAGAGCAATAGTTAAAATTTGTCTATATTTTGGGAACTCCCCCCCCTTTATTTTAGGCTTTGTCCAGATTTATTGCAGTAAGAGGATGAGAGGTATGAAAGCCACACAAGGTTATCCATTTATACTACCAGTGTGTAGAAGATGGGAAGTGGTAGATGCATTTGCAAGGAGAAAGACTGTCCCCAGGATTCATGAAGCTTGCGCCAGGCGCCAGAGTAGCGTCAGCGATCTAGCGCCAAATATGGCCACTAAGCGATTCAGGTAAGAGCTGTTTCCATGTGCACTACCAGCATACGGCACAGCTGTGCAGCTTCCAGCACATGTATGCTAATTACCCCATGCGCAGCAGTGTAGCATACAAATGATAGTATATAGCGATTCATGAAGTGGTGCAGGCATAGCATAAGCATGTAGAAATGTAAACCAAAAAAACAATGGTTTACATTTTGTCAAACATAAAATCGGAGCCATGAAAGCAGACCAAACGTACATATTATAATGTTAATATATGCCAATGGCTAAATATATAGCCAATGGCATAAAACAACATGCACAACATATAAAAAATAACATTTAATGTCATGGACACACCACCGCAAAGTAAAAACGCAGTGCATCTGTGCGCAAATGGGATCACAAGGAAAATATATTTAGATGTCATAAAACTGCAATGTAACACAATTCATGATATCCCCATAATAGTCAATGGCATGCATGCTACATCACAACCATGGTGCAAGGGTTGCTAAGGGTCTGTGACAGTGTTCCATGCGGTAACTAGGAATTAGCAGTCAATGCCATGCAAATGAGTCAAGTAATACTGAATCACAAACGCCCCACTGGCGTAAGGATGTACCACATGGTGTAGCGGTACACCGAGGAGTGGCCTGGAGGTAAATATGACATCAAGAGAGGGGCGCGCCACCGTAGCTGTAAGCACATTGGATCATTGCTAATTCATGTTGTGTGCTGCTAAGCAAAGCCGCAGGATAGGGGTGTGGAAGTAGCCATAGCTTTGCTTAGCTGAGAGCACACAAGATAACCGAAAGTTCATGTGAACATGGATGAAAACGCGCATGAAACCCGGTAAATGGCTGTGCGTGGCGTGCACCACAGCTGAAACAGAAAGGATACAGGAAGTCAATAAGGAAATGCTGCAGCATAGTAATTGGAGTACAAATGAGTAATTAACACCTAGAAACTCACAGTGGGCCATAGACAACAGCTAACAAGGCTGCTAGCAGCTACCTGCAGAACATGAAAGGGGAGGTGCCGTACAGCAAAGAAAAGAGAACTGTCACAGCAGAACAAAGCAAACTTGCAGTAGATCAGCAACATAACACATTTCCCAACACAATCCTGGGTTGTGAAAGTACAAAACAAGAAAGGCAGCAGCTGGATGCATGCTTGACAATGAGAGGGGAATCAGGTTGAAAATTGAAGTAAAGGGCAATAGATGAATCATGGCAGCCAAGGGTAAGTCAACACCAAAGGGCCCACAATAGCAATACCTGCTGTAAAACCAATAATTAAGATACCCTGCAGCTGGAATAGCACAAACACACCCAATTACACCAGCATCATCCATTGCACAATAGTATAAGGTGTGAAAGCCCCACACTTGTGTATTCCCAGTCACTCTGCACCATTGGTGTATACAGACGGGGAACTTTTAATATGTACATGTTAGAGGCCGCCATAGCTTTGATTCACCAGCATGTGTTGGAGACTGACGGTGGTGTGGAGGATGATGCTGACAAACATCTCAGGCACTGGAGGAGAAGAGTGTTCAGACCCAGGGTAACCTACCAGGGGCTACATGATCTGGAGATAGTAGAGTGTTACAGGGTAGACAGGGACATCATACAGCAACTTGTTGAGCTGTGCCAGCCACGCCTCAGAGCCAGAAGTAACAGAGGGGAACCGATCCCAGTGGACACGAAGGTATGCGTAAGCTTGAGAATACTAGTCACAGGTACCTTCCAAAGGCCAACTGGGGATATCATGGGGATCTCACAGGCATCAGCATCCAGGGTACTCCACCAGTTCCTGGATGCCATGTTACCACATGTCAATGAGCACATATACTTCCCCCGAATGCAGAAGGAGTTGGCCAGCAATATGCATCTCTTCCACCATGTGGCAGACTACCCGGAGGTACTGGGTGCAATAGACTGCACTCACATACACATCAAGTTACCGCCAGGTGAGCAGGGTAGGCGCTACATAAACCACAAGGGATTCCCCTCCATCAACTGCCAGGTCATGTGCAATGCCCATGGCATTATCATGGATGTGTGTGCTGGCAGCCCTGGAAGCTATCACAGCTCCCACATCTGGCATGCCTCACAGCTGTATCAGGTATTTGCCAGGGGGGACATCCCATATGGCCACCTGGAGGGGGATGCTGGCTATGCACTGGAAACGTGGATGATGACTCCCATCAGAAATGCACACACAGCCATGCAAGAATGCCATAATGAGGCACACGCAGAAACCAGAATCATCATAGACCGTGTGTTTGGGATGTTGAAATCACGGTTCCATTACTTGGACATATCTGGTGGAGCCTTGCAGTACTCTCCAGGAACATGTGCCCACATCTTCATAGTATGCCCCATGCTACACAATATGATCCTGTGGAAACAACAGCAGCAGGGACAGAATGGTGAAGGCCCTCACAGCCCACCACCATTGCCAAGGGACCCACAGGCACAGGGGGACTCAGACCACAAACACTCTGTGCTAGCCCCAGTAGGCAGATGGAGGCGTGCTCATTATGCCCATGCCTTGGCAAATAGGGAACGTATAGCACACACACTGACAGTGTAGGCACTCATGGACTGACACCCTTCTCCACCTGCACACACAGCAAACATGGATGGAACACACACATGACCACCTGTAAATTGTCATGTATAGGTGGTCTACTGTGTGCATCCTACATAGTTAGCCCTCAACTATTGTACACACAACCGCCATTGGCACAAGGTAAGTCAATACCTGAACAGTAAATTAAGCTATCAGCATGTGTCCGTACCATATGTACAGGTTCATAGATACATAGGTAGGTACATGCCCAACTGCCGAGGCCACTCATAAGCATAGGAAAAACGTGTCTGCTGTCGCCACCCCATCGATTAACTAACTGTCCCTCTGTGGCACAGAGCCAATTGTGGGATCCCTGGGGTGTAGCCAATGTTCACCACCCACTCTGCAAGGATTCCCTGGAGTGTTAGTGAGGGGTTTTGTATAATGTAATCAGACATGTAGTTCCAAATAATGGGGAGTATCCCTGACAGGAATCTTCACATATGTTTACATGTTACATAGTATACCTTAAACACAGCTTGCATATATAAAGGTAGTTCTCCACAGAATAATAAACACGTGGAAAACACAGCTGCTGAAATGTGCGTTAATCACCCTTGCACTACCAGTCCCTGCTCTGAGATGCAAGATATCACTGCCAGGATTAGAACATGCAACCATGTACACATTCATCGCAATAACATATCACTAAGCTACCTGAGATGTACCAATGGCAGTCGTGTATACTGACAGGATAAAACACAAAAGGTAGGAATGTGTTGAAATAGGACAAACCGGCATGTACCCAATGAAAGGTGTATGTTTTTTATATATATATATATATGTCGATATATGGGTATATACATATATATGTAGAAATATAGATAAGTTAACAACATCTACATAACCATGGAGGTACATATAAATGGGACACCTACCACATACTGACTGCTTTACATACCAACGCGTGTAATCCAGAGGCTTAAGGTTCAAAAGAACACAGTACCGAAACACCAGATGTGCGAGGTGTAAAATCACGATGTTAAGGGACAGTTAGTCAGTGCTTCTGGTGTTGCGGTTCAGGTAGGTTACTGTGTGTAAGTGTGTTTCTTAGGGCTGTACTGTGTGTAAGTGTGTGTTCTGTGTATAGTGTGTGTTCTTGGGGGACTGTAATGTGTGGGTGTGGGTTAGCTTTGTGCGTCTGTTTGTGCAACCTAGGAGGTAGAATATTAAAGTAGGGGGTGGTGTGGGGGGCGCAGACACCTACATGGGGGGGTGTAGGGTAGTTTGTTTGGATGTGTTGGGTAGCAGTGTGTCTGTGTGTGTGTGTGCGTGTGTGTGCTCCATGTTCATGTTACTTTCACGAGTTACTGTCGCTGTCAGTAATGTGGGGTATGGGAGTCTGGTCCCGGTATTCTCTGCGTCGGAATTCTGTGGTTTCAGCATTCTGTTGGTATCCTGTATACAGTGGTCGAAGTGTTCACATATATGTATAACATGGACCATAGCAATCACACATTCTGCCACTACCAACCTTTATGAACAAAGGATATGGAGAGTATATGCCTATACACTATTACAAATATGTGCTATGGACATGAGCCAATGATAGTTTTACCACCTGTCCCACTTTGCGAGGGACACTCTCTCTTTGGGCAGTTGTGTCCTGACTAAATATATTAAACGTGACAAATGTCCTGGGATTGTAGGACATAATTATGTCCCATATGTACTGTAATAGTTGAATACAATAGTTATTTCTGTATCTAAAATACCTACATGTTACAAGAAACGGGATAAGCAACTAAACTGCTACAAGAATAAGCTTATATTTAGGCAAGAAAGGAAGGTTCTATCCCTTGTACTGACAGTGAGCTTGTGTCAGCCTGTAAAATCTGATGTGTGTCCTGAAAAGGTCCCACTATGGCCATATGAAAAGGTGGCAACCCTAGCCAAAGAGGGTCAGTCACCAACACAACTATGATGACTGCAAATACCTATGACAGAAATACACAGCTTTCATGTAGCAACACTTTATTACATTCAGATGTATTACCGAAGGGATTCAAGGACTAACATCACCTGCATGCTATACAGGAACCACATAACAGTGCCTTAATGAATCAGCCTGCAATTACCATTGTATTAGTCCACAAAAGGATAGGTGTTCAAATAGGGAAGGAACCCTCACGCACATATCGATTATGTATACAAGCAATTCCTACACACCAGCATCTGCGCACACCCACCAACATCACCCTCACACCCAAACATATTATAATACAAACTGTAATAACATCACAAATCATTCACTCACTGTACAACATCTGCAGAAGCCTTAACATACCTTGTCAGAGACACACTAACATGGCCCTATGTGAAATAGCTGCTGTTATACAATGGAACAGCTGCTGATGTTACAGGGTTTGTTTGCACTAATCCCATTTCAGAGGGTTGTGTGTACACCGGGATGTGTTAGCAATTAGTGAGTAACAGCACAGTATGCTACACTTGTACACCAAATCAAGGATGTCTGGTGAGCACACTGTAAACCACATAACAGTTCATTCATAGCCATACGGCCTTGAGCTGACCAAACATCCTTGCCAGACTTAAACATCTGCAGAAGTATCAGGTACAAACAAACCCCGCATAAGTAACAATATTCTGAAATATAATAGCTGTACTCGCATGTAGAACTAAATCATCTAGCCATTACACACAGTCCATGGGAGTCATGAAGCTAATATATCTCTGTGCGTCTCCATATAGCTGTTGAAATATATCACAAACAACACATCCAGGCCATCTTCCTTGAAAGTAAGGCAAACGGATAGTGCCCAAAAGGAGTACTCAGTTATACACCACTGTTGCCATGGTATCGGCTAGTGGAGTAGCTGCACAGCTGATGTGCATCTAATTAACTACTTTGGAACAGCAATTGGTGGACAGGATACCACATGTTACCAATATGTAACTAGAAAAGGATGTGCTATCACACATTCAAACCATCCGTATATACCAGCGGAACGTTACAAAGAACATTGAAACACAAACTGAAAAGGATTGAATCAACAGTTAACGACACCTCAGATTACTAATAAGGTATGTAGAACAGTCATTATGCCTGTGTATGTAGTACCTTTCTGTAGTATTTAAAGTGCACGCAATCTATATAGTGGAAACAGTTATCTTGTAGTGATGTATTGTTGAGCATAGTAATGCTTGTAGTATTTGTGTGTACTGCTCTAGGTCACAAGGCAAACACTGCATACACCACAAGGGATGCTATATAAGGGCTTTGAACAGAAATACTCCTCACCAGCTGAAGTCATTGGCAGGGCTCATCCAACAAGTATGTGCTATAACAGGGGATAGTATATGTTGATATATTGTAACTGTAGCCATATGTATGGGTGTATTACTGAGAATAACATGTGGAAGGTTGGGCCACTGTGTAATTATGATTTGCACTGTGGGATATTGTGCCAATAACTGTGTAATGTATAGTATTGTAGGCAGATATGTATTACAAGCTACATAGCATTACTGTAATGTTAGGCAAACATTAGTTATGTCTATTGGCATTTACAATACACAATATCAGGATACATATGTCTTTTAGTCACCCAACAGTTTATCAGCATGATAGCAAAGTAAAATGGAAGAGCTAGTTAACTATCCATGCACATAAGACATGTAATATGTGCAAAGGTAGGTACCAGGCTGTATTACCAAGGGTATTTGTAAGCCTAGCTAGAATGTGTTGGCTTTCGCCACCACCATAGGTTGGTTCCCTGTGCCTCTGAACGACAGAGCCATTAGTTCCCTCTGCCTCTGTCCAGCAGAGCCACTGCAGTGATCCCCGGGGTACATGCCTGACTCCCATCCACACGTCAAGGTTTCCCTTGAAGAGTGCTAGTGAGGGGCCCTGCCTGATGTACATTGGAATCATGTTCCAAAGCATGAGGAGTGTCTAGGTCAGGAATCTATCCATCCAGCACGTCGTACTCATCATTGTGTTTAGGTGTATATCCCTAGAGCATGTGGCTCTCAGGGGCCTCTGTTTAGGTGGAGCATATCCAGCAATACAGATTTGGACATGGGCCTTGTATGTCAAACAGAGATCACCTGTGAGTATGCGGTATGCAACGGAGTACAGCTCGAGTTTCTTAGGTTGGGCTGCATAGGTCATCTGTTTGAGGTCAGTAATCCTCTTGGTGTGGTACTGGTGTGGTCTTCCAAGCTGTTGCAGTTGTCTTGTAAGGTATATCCCAAATGGGGTGTTGTATCCTTTAATGGGTCTAATATGTCATGAGTAGAGTCATAATGGCCTCCTTTGATCTGGATGCGAACCCATTAGAGATTGTGGGGGCCATGTAGAAGGATATTCTAATCACCTTGTCATTATGGGTATCGAAGGATAGATTGCTATCTACTAGGGTTCCCGGATCCCTTATTACCTTTTCTGTATGTAGGGGACTGGCACCTATGTGGTAGTCCATGGGTAATTAGTTATATCCAAAGGGGATGACAATGCACTTTTAGGCATTCAGCTTTACGCCATGATATTAACACCAGGTATCCGTCTCAGTGCGACCCTTCCAGAGGGTGTCTGTAACAGCTGGGGAAACAATTATGTCCCCTAATTTGCAGTTGTCTGCAAACCTTTTCAGCCAAAGCCCTCCTGTGCTTGTCTATATGTCAGAGAAGTATATACCGAACATGAGGGGTCCTAGGTCTGAGCCCTGGGGGACGCCACTTGTAACTGGTATAAAGTCGGACCTAAGGTATGCAACTCCTACTGCATGGGTTCTGTCCGTGAGCCACTTTGCAAACCATCACATGACATAGGGGTTAATGTTCAGGCAGATGGGTATGTTGATAATACCAGAAGGAGGAATGGTGTTGAAAGTCTGTGAGAGATCTAGGTGGGCTGTGTGGACCTCCTTACCCTCATCTAATTCCTTGGTAACTCTCTCTAAGAAGTCCACCAGGTTTAGGAGGCATGGTCCGCCCTTAACAATGCCAAACAGGGAGGGGTCAAAGGTTTGGAGGTACCCAATGTCTCTGTGACTGAGATCCATGATGTGCACCATAGCCTTGCAGACCAGGCTAGTCAGGCCTATAGGGAAATAAGTCCTGTGGTCCATTGTGGCACCACCTTTGTGGAGTGGGATAACTGTTGCTGTGTGCCATTCAGGGGGCATTATGCCCAATGTGAGGCTATTACTGAACATGGTGTGTAGGTGGGGAGACAGTACGTTCTGAAGTTCATGTAAAACGCAGCCTGGGGTGTTGTCCAGTGCCATGGATGCTCTGATATTGCCTTTAGAATGTGCAGCTTTGAGAGGGAGGGGGGAAAGGTAGCACTGAACTTATCTTCCAGGATGTTGCCAATATCAGTTGTTTCTGTAATGTTTGTGCCTTTGTGCTGTAATTCAGAGCAGATCTAGTTGTTGACATCTAGATATATGACATAGCTATAGAATGCTTTGTGGTTGTTGTTGGTATTAGTGGCGTTTTAGTTTTCATAGCTAGCTTTGGAGGATCTTATAAGGGATCTCACCTTCTTACTGAGGCTGGCCAGGGAGCTCCTCCATGCATGGGATTGTACTCTCATTTGCAACAGTGTCTTCCTCCTGTAGTACAGTTTGTTTATGGCAGAGGACTACCAGATTGGTTTCCTTAATTAGGAGTATAGCGTCCTGGTTCTGTTTGGGATAGCACAAGCCATGCACTCGTGTAAGTGCTTATAGAGTGCATTTGTGTAGGATTCAGCAGTTGTAATAGTACTGTCCATCTGGATGGGTGTCATGACGTTCACCACGTCTGTCTTAAGAAGGATGTAGTTGGCTTTGTAGACTTATTATACTGTGGTTCCCTTAATGGGGGTGGGGGCAGGATGTGGATATCAACGGTGTTCAGCTCATGGTCTGATCGGACCAACAAGGAGTTGGCTTCACATGTGGAGCACCAGTCACTCATGTTGGTAATGCATTGGTCTAGGATATTGTTGCCCCTGGTGGGTGTGTGGATATGTTGAGTCAGGGCATTGGTGTTTATGAATTCCAGAAAGCATTGAGCTAATGCGTTGGTACACGAGTAGTTTTCCCAGTTAATGGTGGGGTAGATTCAGTTAGACTATATGATGAGTGTGGTGTGGTGCGAATGTTTACCTTCTCCACAAGACAGTCAGGGTCAGGTTTGGTTGGAGAGACCTTTACCTCCAGTTTGGCTAGATGAGTGCATCTCTCACAGGTTGTAATGTTGGGTGGTAGGCAGAGAGGCTTGTCTGTGTACATGAGGCAATGTGTACATTGCCTCAAGATGTCCAGATTCATCAGATAGACAGGTGAGTACACTAGCAGTTGACTCTTGGACATGCCTGAATATAGAACTACTTTCAACTAGATAAGTGAGGAAAGTGAGTACAAGAGCTAATTTACTCTAAGCAAGTGAAAAAAGTATCTGAAAACCTGTTCACCCTTACCTCTAGGTAATGAGGAAGATTGAGTGCTATAGTAATTATTAGCTTACATAGTGCCTACAAGTCCTGAACAAGTGCTTAGCATGAATAAGCAATCCAGATAGGGTCTTGGATAACATAAACACACGGCCCCCTCCCCCAACAGGTACACAAGCATATATCCATGTACACCACAGGCCCCCTGTACCCACAACTATACAGGTACAAGCTGCACTCAGGCTGCATGGGACCTGTCCACATCACTGGTTGTATCATACACATATGGCAAAACAAGATGCTCTCCACATACACATCATGTAAAACATAGCTCCATGTCAGGTTGTGTACACACTGAATGGTGCACACCAACAGGTATCACAACCCACAAAGGGGGAGACACCACTGATAATGGGAAGTACTGCACTACTACCCTGCTGAGTCTGGTCTGGAAGGCCATGAACCTTGATCAATTAATTGATGTCAGCAGTACAGATGTAGATGACAATATGGTTGATGTCACACTGCATATCATAACCTTGCCAGGTCATAGGACATCATCACGCTTACAGTGTACCACCTACACTCGGTATACTAGATGTACATTCCTATGTCACAGGAGTGTTTTGGAACAGGACTGCTGGCAGAACCAACACTACCGAAGGTGTCTGAATAATACATGCTCATCACACCAGTGGCAGCTACAGTATGTCAGGATTGTAGTCCATACCTCACAGACAAACAGAAGGCATCTGCCTATTGAAGTATGTGAATGACTATGACCTAGGAGCAATAGCTGACTCAGGAGTGCTGTGGACAACATACAGAAGAGGCTTTGTGGGTGAGGTGTGTGTGACATATTTCCACAATCTGACAGCTAAATATTGCATTGTCACCCCTATGTTAATAACCCTGTACCCATGAACTACCACTTAGGCAGCGGTCAACATAATGAACACTTGTGTGTAAGGGATGCAGCTGGGCACTTGTCTTTCCTGTGATAGCTACGTCACCACACCTGTCAGGTAGTCATATGTGGCAACCCTAATAATGATAGGGTGCCATCCATGAATTTAAAGATCAATGTCCAGCCATACACAACACTCAAGTGACCCATATCAGATCACATATTTCATTTAAGGGGTATTGGCCATGTGCAGATGACCTACACCAGCCTTCCCATTCCCTATCTCCACTATGTAGCATGATGCATACCCTGAATAAATCCATGTCCAACCCAGTGATGTTGGACATGCTACACGTACTCATCCTGATCTCAAACACATACTTCATGGACATCCACCTTCCACATGCTGGACAGATCCTTGTCCCATACACTTTACATAGTCCTGCCATACTATGCATTCCTGTCCGTCAAAGCTGCATATCGCTCCCCTCTCAGACATGGTGTGATGACCGCATGGTAATACATGGTAAATGTATCATTACGTCTGTGGATCAGTAATGTGGCACTGCTCCACCTGGCTCCACAGACCCGCCTGTCGGCTACTGCCCAGTAACCTTTCATCCTAGATTCATACATGGCCCATGGCATATAGCCCACTATTTGACTTTGACTGTACATGCTATAGTTGATATCCATCCCTGCAAATACCATCTGGCTAGCCAGTGTCCCATGTGTATCACATGTGCAACACAGGTGATACATGACAGGATGATGAATTGCTGTACAGTGCTGTGTAGATGTATATGGCAGAACACATACATGTAAAACCTTATGTGAGCAAGTCTGCAGGGTCACAGGTCATGTCTGTTAAGGCAGTGTAAGTCCTTATATGTGACATATACACAGCATCAAGGTTGACTGCAATAATGTGGACACATCCAGCCATGTGCTGATAGGTAGGAACACCAGTACAGGCTAACAGACATGCCCACATCAAGACATCATCCACATGGATTATGAGCAATGTAATCAGGTGACACACACACATATATGGTGATAATATCCACTCAACATTGAGTGTCACATGTGTGTGACACAAACAAGTCAGTGTCATGTAGGTTTGCAAATACAACTATTTAAACTTAATAAATGCGATACACATGTATGTTCAGCTGTAGCTCTGTATGTCTCTGTGAGTTACTGTGACCTGTCTCCATCATTATGTCTTCCAGGTATGCCACGTGCAAGGCTACTCCCTTTTACCTGCTTGGAGCATGAGGCCCTCATCCCATACCTACTCGACAATCATGATATCCTGTTCAGCCATGTGCCACAGGATGCACAGTAGCAGGGTGCCCTGTGGATGGAACTTTGCAGGAGGGTTAATGATGGTGGCCACAACCGCACATACCAGCAGGTGTGCAGACACTGTACAGACCTCATTAGATGGGTGAAACAGCGTGCAAATGCAATCACCAGGGAACAAGGTGCAACAGGTGGTGGACCACCAACCCAGCCCCCACTCATACATACCGAGGAGCTACTGGCCAACCTGGGGACACCTGCAGAACCACATCCACAAGCCTTAGCTGATATTGTGGAGGTGGGTGTCTCTCAACCACTGAGCCTGGAGTTGCCTGGTAAGTCAGTACTGCACCTATAACAACTATATTCCATATAGTTTCATGTGTCACTGTACAATATGTAATGTAACATCATATGCAAGGCATGTATACACACATGCCGCATACTATAGTATGTAACTCTGTGTATGCACACATGTGCATACATCATAGTATAGTCTAATGTACTGGTGCATGTGTTGTTATGCACATTGCACCCTGTAGCCATTATACAGGGGTGGATTATGCTCATACTGCTGTGTTACTCTTATTTAGGTACCTCTGGTGTTCCGCTGCAACAGCAGCCCGTTGCAGGTGAGAGTGTTATTATTTATCAGGAATCGTAATGCACAAATCTATCTGCCATGTGGCCATTTACAACATGTACACATAATGTATGGTCCTGTCACAATATACAGGTCGGACCTGCAATGCATCACAATGACTACCCATGTGCAACACTTGCAAACTATGTGAATCATCTCACCGACATGAATCCTCACAAACTGTCATTGCCAGATGTGTGGACAGCTGTGCATACAATGGTGGAAGTGCTGTTCACTTTAGGGACATACTACAGATTAGATCTACACATGTGGTGAATACAAACAGTACTACACAGTGGGCTGGAGTATGGCCAGCACACAGGATTCACTGGTGTGGAACATAGCCCTGCTATGAATGTCACACAATGTGATGTGCTATCTTGACATGTCCATGACATCTAGTGGCCTGGCTGCAACACTGCCTACCTAACCTGAAAACATATCCCACATACCACCCTTTATCTGCATAACCCTGTTGTCAGTGGAGCATATATGTCATATGGAACAACACAGACATGTGAAATAGATGCCTGTCACAATAATTTGGACAACACATGTACACACATGGCCATGGAGGATGGCCAGAGACATAGAGCAATACACACAGTAGACATGTTGTGCTTGTGTGTACACCCTGTCATACAATGGCTACACATGGTTCAACTATGGCCTTTGTATAATGGTCATATTGTAGATGTGGAACACTAGACATCCTACAGGCCTATGCACATCTTGTGTAGGCATAACATCAATCCACCACATAAGATGTGTTGAACATCTTGAGGGTGTCGTGACATGACAGCAATCACCTGTACAGTATCCCCATCAGCCCACAGATACAGTACATTTCCCTTGCTGGTGTTGGACATCAGTGTCATACTTGCTCCTCGTGTGTGTGTGTGTGTGTGTGTGTGTGTGTGTGTGTGTGTGTGTGTGTGTCGTACACAGATGTCATGTGGGACATGGTGTACCGACGTGTTCGTCATGTCTGGCCATAGTTGCCAGGCGGCAGCAATATGGTTGCAGATGTGCAGGGGTGTCATCCGTATACCCATCAGTGACCTGTGTTACAACTTCCACATCATGGTTTAGTGTGTATACACATCAGTGACGTGGGTCACATTCCACAGTATATATGTATTGTATCTGAACACAGTCATGGCTATGAACCCTGTCTGTAACTCACACTGTATAGCACTAGAGACGCCTCATGATTCCCTGCAATGGCCATGCACATCAGCTAAATGTGCAGTATATCTGTAAGGCAGACAGACAACACTGCATTGGTACACCATTGCCCCACTGTATACTTGACAGGACACCATTGTGTTAAACATGTATGCATGTCATTGCACACGTCAGCAGATCACATGTCATACTACATGTGATTGTCAAAGTCATATGCCACACATCAGGCAGGTGTACTGTTAACCTGTGCTGGTCTACATGGTGTAACACAGGGATGTATGCTAACTACTACTATGATTGTTTAATTTGCATGCCATGTGCTATGACACATGCATGCTGTTGTGTGCAACCCAGGGATGTATAATAACTACCACTATTATTGTCTGCGCTGCATGCCGTCTGCCGTATCACATGCATGTTGCATGTCTTCTGTCATATCACATGCATGTGTGTCTGTGTGTGTGTCTGTTGTATAGATTGTAATGTACAGTTCTTTTCTGCCCTCAATGGTGATGTAGGTACATTGCCCTCCTGCGGTACATCTGATGTTATTGTCCCCACAGACTCAACCAGTGATGATGAACGTATGATTTAGTCACAGGCAGAGTTGTCAGGGGCTGAAACTGTGCCATTGGTTGCCATTCCATCTATATCCCTCTCATTCCCGCACACAGATCCTATACCTGCACATACCCCATCACTAGTGGTCATAGAGGAAGGACAGTTGGTGTGTGGTAGCTTGGAACAGGAAAGTGTGAGGGCTATGGAAGGTGTGTCTGCACACCATGGTGTCAGCCAAATGACTGGTGGTGCCCCACACAGGCATGTGGTCAATGCTGCTCATTGGAAAACTCTGGCCAACATGCTCCTGCACGACAGAGCGCAGCAGCAGTTGTCACCAGACACATGTTTCAGGCTGTAATGGAGGCACAGGCACGTGATGAATGGTGTAGCAGAGAAGATCAGAGGCTACAGAGGGCTGCTGTCCCTTCTTTAAACAACAACATCCAGGCAATGGTAAATGCTCAACAGCAGATTGCTGAAGCTTTGGATAGACGGTTGGGTGACATGGTTGGAGTCCTTGACCATGGCATGACAATCCGCGAGCATGAGCTATCTGTGTTGGAACATCTGGTACGAGTGAGGCATCAGGCACGTGGACGTAGGCCTGCTACATCACCTGTGTCAGGTCTACATGTATAAGCTACCTCACATGTCCGCTCCCATAGTGACGGTAGCAGTAGCAGTGCATCTGGTGCTGTGCTGTCCACACTACGACACAGCAGCCTGGGATGGTCCCAGCAGGGACACGGTTCCAGTGGACAAGTGACATCAGACAGTACCCAATCTGCACCTCTGCCTGGTAGTGCCCATGCAACCCCTGGCAGGCACAGATCACATGTCCGTGGCCAGACACCGTAAACTGTAAAACCTCACCTGTACAGTCTGCAGCTGTCAATAATACCCCTGTGTAGGCCAGACACATGGAAGAACTGTGTGCATGCATACATACATGCACACACTGGAAACATATGTAGGGCACCGCAACACACACATGCACAACATCCACACATGCCCAATTAGATCACAGGCCCAAACCCACACACAGGATGTCATCCAATGGGGCAGCCTAGGCCTCTGGCAAACATTAACACCCTGTGCATATGATGCTGCCTCTGCCACATCCCTGACATCCACACCATCAGTGCAGGGACATGCTCATATGGTCTGATGCACGGGGTGAACAGACTAGGAAGATAAATGTAGTTTATAATTGTTGACTGTTGACAGGCAGCAGATATACCATGTAGTACAGGTGTACAATACTGTTAACAGTATGTGTCTTGTGTAACAACAGTAACTGCATGTTGGTCATGATGTTCTGCTGTCCTCCTTCAGGTCTAATTGCACGTACCGGTGGATGTCAGTGTTTGCTGTTAATGTCCCATATGTCAATATGGACTACTCACAGGTATGTATGAATATACCAGCATGCACTGTGTAGCTGCCACATACCAGTGAGAATGTCTCACGTTACAAACACGTCTACCGATCCAAGAGCATGATAGCTGTGTATTAAGCTACTGTGGCCACAGATGTGACATCCATAAAGGGTGACATCACAGGTACAGTTACATGAAGTGGTGAGGTAAGAGAGTAGTCTAGCTGATTACAAGGGCAGAGGCCAGTAGGAAGTGTGATGTCTCATTGGGAACCAGTAATACATGTTCTCATGACAGGATGCCAACACACAACTCCACCCACACACTCAGGTATTGACACACATGTATTCAGTGACACAGTAACACACCCACACACTCACGGATTCACTGACACAGTAACACACACTCACACACAGTTGCTACTGGTGAGGTGAGGACCTCTGCCTATGTGCAAATCATCATTACAATACTGTGCACCTACATGTTACACCACACAGAATACACATGTACAGGTAGTCAGTATGGCCTAAGATCGGGGACATCAACACGGATAGTAGAATGCATCACCTGGATGGTGGAGGGGTCTTATCATTTCAGTATGGTAACATACATTCCTCAGCCCAGGGTCCAGTCAGCCCTACATACACACAATGTAGCATTCAGTAATTAATACACCTATGTCATGCACATACAGATACCTCACATGTGTGAGATACATGCCCCTGCCTATGTCCTGCTTTCTACATTGCAGTCTGTACAGATGTGTACACTAGTGTACAGGAGAGTGAGTAACAATTGAGATGTATACCCCACAATACATGACATTTATGGGAACACACGCAACCATACATGTTAGTACTGTGAATCTCAGACCTACCTAGCTCATGTTATGTATGTCAGACATACAGCAGTATTGCACGCATTACAAACTGTACTGATGCTTCCTGTGGCAACAGTGCTGATATATGCACTAGGGACATCATAACTATTAACAGGTGTCAAGTGATTTACCTTCACTGTCACCCTGACCGCTGTCTAAGTTGTGTGTTATGTCGTTCAATTAACGAAACCATTGCTTACCGGTTACACAGGGTATTGTAGGACCCATACCTCCCAACTGTCCCGAATTACTCAGTTTTTACCAAGTTTTGGGGTCCAAATGATGAGGTGCCACGATTCCCGAGTGACACCCCTTCATTTCCGATTTTTTTTCCAATTTATTTTTACATTTTGTGCTATTTTGCTGATGTCATCATGTGCGCGATGATGTCAGCACCGTCGGTGCTACCAGCCTATTGGAATTGAGCTCTGCTCACATTTCCAGCTGGACTATTCAAGCGGGCTTCTGTTCAAATGCTGGCTGGGCTGAAAGGAAGTTATGCTGCTGCTGCTTTCGTCGTGGAGCCTGTCGTTTTATGTAGAGCAGTAGCTTAAGTTGTGTAAGCTAGTTTTTCATTCAAATGCGTTTGGAACTTAGTGGAGCCTGTCATTTTATATGTGCAAATGCTGCTGCTTCAGAATGTTCATTTTATATGTGTAGTCATCAACTCATAGAGCCTAAGGTCTGTAAATGTTTGTTTTATATGTGCAAAAGCTGCTGGAGCCTAAGGTGCATAAACGTTCATTTTATATGTGCAAATGCTGCTTCAGAACGTCATGGAGCCTAAGGGTGTGTGTGTGTTTCCCCATCTAACTGAAGAGAATATCAGTGCAGCTCTCTGGGGACTACATTAGCCAGATGGTTACATTTCTGTTTTCCATGTTGGTACAAAAGTTTCTCTTCAAAGATCACTGCTTTTATCCTTGTTAATAACCTCCATTTTCTGAATTTTTTCAGTCAAAAGAAAATGAGTATACATCACCTCAGATTTCACATGCTTCTTCAAAGAATAACTTCCTTATTTCAGACCTCACTTTCTGCAGTGTTGCTTCTCTATCTCTCTCTGTATATAGATAGATAGGTAGACAGATACATACATTTCCTGGAGTAGAGCACTAAGTCAGTTACTTTTTTCACATTCAGCTTGGGAGCACTGTCTAATCAAGTGACTTTCTCTGAGTGGCACAGTAGGCAATATTGAAACTGAGAGAATCTAACTCTGGACTACAGTTATCAGCTCATTAACACACCATAGCCTGAATCCTCTCTGCTAACTGCTAGATGTTTGACCCTGACCCACCAAAAAAAAAAAAAAAAGATTAACTTTCAAATTTCTTAGCAAAGTGTTTATGCAGCTTTCAATGTAGGCACAATTTAAGTGCTTCAGGAGAACACTTTATTCAAGTCCAATATGCAGACACATTACAACTTTTATAAGGCTTTAGGTAAGTCATTACAAATGAGGGATATTGCAAACTGTTTCATTTATGAATGGTTCTGTACTTAAATAGAGCTTTATTGTGCGTATCAAAATGTGCTATAATGTAATCATTTATTATAAATAGAATCTTGAGTCAACAAAAAGTAAATAAATATGACTGTAACTTTAAATATGAAGTCATCTCATATTTGTCACATGTTAAACTGCCTAGTCCTCTCCATGTGTAGGAATTGGAAGTTACCTTATTTTGAAATCTTAAATTGCTCCAATTCAGTTTGATTATTTTTTGTATTATTGAAGTTCTTTGTGTGATATGATGGGCACAGGATACTCAGCCGGATATTGTATAAAAAGAATGTATAAAAAGAAAACGGCTTTTAGGTAAAACCCAGGTGCACAAAACTAGAAATAGAAAGACCAAAAATACACCGGGGTACCACACAATAGCGTCTTTAATAACACAAAAAAATATAAAAATGTGGTAAGCGCTTTCGCAATACTAGTTGCTTCATCAGACAAAAAAATAAATCACTCCATTACTTATATACAGATGAAACCATTGACTCAATCAGTGATGTCATAAGTCAATTAAAACATTAAAGCTATACAAATATAGAAAAAACATGAACATGAAAAACTGCATATAAGACATATTTAAATTGTTATACATATAAATTAAATAGACTGCCTCCATAAAATACTGCATCCATGAAAAACATAAAACTATATAATATATAAAAAAAACTAGAAATCTAGTCTAATAAAAAATGTATATGTATCTAAAAAATGGTGTATATATGTAAATGCATAGATTTAAATGTAAAAAATATATAAATTAAAACATGAATTAAAATGAGTTAAAATATTTATGAGTATCTAAAATGGCCAAAGTTAAGCATGTTTAAGGCGTCTTGCTTTCAAAAAAGGAACCAAGGAAGTAGAGCCATTAAGGCCTGGATATTTATCTGCATTCAATTTTATGATCCATCTCTGTTCACAACTTTCAGTAAAATTTTCTATATCTCCTCCTCTAATGTTTTTATGTATGCGCTGTAACACAAAGAACTTAAAGGAGTGTGAATAATCTGTATTCGTGATGTGGTTGGGCCAATGCATTGCATCAGCCGGATATTACCTGTTATCACTGGTATCTTAAATCTGAATTGGTCTCATAATAAGTTGCATACTGAACAGCTTGACACTTTTTGCATTGAGGCTGCAGCAGTAATTATAGACTAGTGTCTTTACTAGTATTGAGGTTGTCAGCATATTCATAGTATCATTAAATGTATTAATTGTGATAATTCAGTTTGCTTTGTTCATTAATCCAGTGAACATTGTCCTGACCTGAACTGTCTCCATTAATTGTATAGTTAGGTACTGCTGCACTTCCTTAAATACAGTGAAACACTCATTACGTGTGTGTGTGTGTGTGTGTGTGTGTGTGTGTGTGTGTGTGTGTGTGTGTGTGTGTGTGTGTGTGTGTGTGATGTGTCTCAGTGCATTTTTTTTTTTTTTTTGCGGTTTATCCATATACTTTGGTCTAGGCTGAATAAAATCAAATCAGTTAACTTACCTGGTTAAATAAAAACATGATATGAAATTTGATATGAATTTATTGACAGGCATTTGAATTTCTGACTTCATATTCTTCAGAAAATAAATGGTAACAAAAACCTTTTATTCTAGCAATTGTCTAAGTTTATAAGATCAGTATTTGAAATTTGTACCTATTTTGGGGCTGTATTTCCTCATTGTTGGCTTTGTCCAGGTTTTTTGAGAGATATAGGTTAGCATGTGGTGAGAAATGAGAACTGAATTCTGTATTCCTCCATTATTGGCTTTGGCCAGGTTTTTTGTGCTAAGGGTTGAGAGCTACGATGATAAGTGAGAACTGAATTCTGTATTCCCCCATTATTGGCTTTGTCCAGGTTTTTTGTGCTATTTGTGCTAAGAGATTGAGAACTATGGTGAGAAGCGAGAACTGAATTAATTAAATGATATAGCCATTTAAGTTTCAGTCTTCCTATCTTTTGGGGAAACAAGCTGCTGATTTGGCATAGTGGTATGTTGCTCTGACTGTAGTGCACAGAGTCCTGTGTTCAAGACTTGGCAGTGAAATGCATGGTGGTAACATATTTTATTCTAGCACCTTTCCAAAATTATACAAGCAACGTTTAAAATGTGTCGCTGGTTTTTGGCCCCCCCCCCCCAAAACAAAACTTAAAATGAAAATAAGTGTAAGAAGCTGTGCAAGATGCCTATGCCTTACACTACCGTCATTCTATTTTTATATGTATATTGTGTGTGTGTGTGTGTGTGTGTGTGTGTGTGTGTGTGTGTGTGTGTGTGTGTGTGTGTGTGGAAGTAGACTTTTATGATGGAAATGTTCTGAATTGGGCAGTTTTGTCATTACTGGTTCATGCATAGGTTTCATTGCCTACTGAAAACATGTTCAAACAATACATTTAAAATGTGCTATTATACAAGGAATATAATTTACTAAAGTCAGTAAGGTGTTTCAAAGAACACATGTATATTTCTTGCTTTGTGTGCAAGTGGCCAATAATTTGAAAACAGCCCAAAGGTAATCTTTATCCACCACTGACCAGATGCATTGCCTTTGGATGTGGTGTAGGTTTCAATGCTATTTTAATGAATGTGAGTTTCAAGGGCAGAGAAGTTTTAATGCCAATTCTATTTTCATTGTGAGACTGTATTGCTTTAACAGATGTCTATTGGTGTTTGTGCATTGTGCTATGTAAAAATTAAATCCAAATCATTGTAGAAGTAAAGCAGTATGCACACATTGGTGTTTATGGTAAATGGGGTGAAATAGCCAGGTAATGGGACACTGGAATGGCTGCAGGGGGACTCTGGTGCCATATTTGATTGTTTGTTCTTCAGTTTGCATTTGAAAGTTGGTATCCCACAATTCCATCGGAGTGGGCGGGGTTACATAATTATGTATGCAAATTTTATATTAAACAGCATACAGATTTGTACCTATTTTTCATGGGCCTTGTCCAGATTTTTGATGTTTCCAGGTTGAGAGGTATGGTAGGGCCGCTTGTGACACACCTGTGAGCTGTCCACAGCAAACATCCATCTGCAAAGATGCCCCACCACTTAGTTATTTCCACACATCTGTCCATACCTGAGGTACATCTTTATGTACATTCAGCATATCACCATATACAGTTGGCAGTGTTGAGGCTGCATTGCAACTGCATGATGTACTAGGATACACGTCACCTGCATACATCAGCAACTATACACGCATGCTATCTGAATGCACAACACTACGTGTACATGTGTGTAGGTCCTACAATCTTGACATTTGAGCATGTTTGTAGGCATTGCAATTGGTGGATATGTGTAATGACATATATGACACATGGACTGTTGTATGATATGATGGGTGACTAGTACAGAGGGGATATTACCTCTGTCAACACTGATATCACACTTCATGTACTGTTAGCATTCAGCAGCCATGGACTTACATTCCATGTGCATGTGTGTAATGGCTACAGCCACCTGTTTGCACAAAGGACAACAACAGCTATGCTATTTACAGGTGTGTGTGTGTGTGTGTGTGTGTGTGTGTGTGTGTGTGTGTGTGTGTGTGTGTGTGTGTGTGTGTGTGTGTGTGTGTGTGTGTGTGTGTGTGTGGCATGTACATACCCAGGGCAGGTACATGTATGTGATATCCATACATGAGGGTGTGTACTGGTGTACAACAACAGTCATCTGCTAATGGTGGAAAGTATCGAGGGCCCCTGGTATGTGTACAGCTGACCTGGTCACAGACAGTGGTATCATTGCATTGCATAACACATGATGCAACTGTGTCAGTACATGTGTACTCTCTACAGTTGATGTAGAGCTTAGTACAGTACACAGGTGAGGGTCAGTTGGTGGTGTACTCTTCTATGTCATACAACATATATGGATGCGTGTTGGTGGTCCAAGGGCATGGTGGTGTCTGACGTTTACATCCTAGAATGCAGCATGTGACACCGTGTCCTGCACATGACTCATCTGTGATGCCTTTCGTGGGCCAGTCAGCACATGTGAGTGGCCTTTATGTATGTGGGTATACCACCTGGAGCGGTCTGTACCTGTGTTATGGCCCACATGTCTGGTTCTGAGGTATATGGTGGTAGTGCTAGGTTCTGAGGTATATGGTGGTAGTGCTATTGTGCACTACAGAGTCATCAGCCCATCAGCCAGGTGTTCCTCACTGCACAGATGTCAGTACTCCCCAGTGCTGGATCTACAGTGACCAGTTGTGAATATGGATGCTACACATCTAGCATTGGTTAGCATAAGAAAACATTGCAGTTGTCCTGTAGGTGTATGGGAGTTAACCTGTGTTTAGGACATTTGCCTTGGAATGGCACTGTGTGGGTGGATGCAACTTGGGTAATATCCCCACTCCCTTGAATCATGGATGCATGTGATATGTGACAAAGGCCTGCCTACTGTCAGCCATGTCATCCCAGAATAACAGTAGATGTTGTGTAAAAGACAGGTGTCAAATATATGTAGAGCAGCATTCCTGCTATCAATGACAGCTACTAACACCAGAGCCCATTACAATGTGTTCTTTACATCTACCTGTAATAGCATGGCCAATGTGGCCTTCCGTGTTTAGCATCAGAGTGCATCCCAGTCAGCCCTGTGTTACTAGGAGTATGAGAATGCCCAGTATATCCTTGTGTAGATGGACACATAGTAGTGCATTCCAAACAGCCCTGTGCTACTAAGTGTGTGAGCATGCCCCCTGTGCTACTAAGTGTATGAGCATGCCCAGTATATCCTTGTGTAGATGGACACATAGTGCTACTAAGTGTATGAGCATGCCCAATATATCCTTGTGTAGATGGACACATAGTGCATTCCGAACAGCCCTGTGCTACTAAGTGTGTAAGCATGTTCAGTGACACCTTGTGTTAGTTATGTGCCTCTGTGTATAGGCATGGCCATTGTAACCCTGTATAGTGGTAGTAGTCGGCCATTCCACAGATGGGCATACTCCAGGTCAGGATGGATTCCTACTTTAAACACACAGGTTCACAGGTATGTGCATCTTAACTGCCAGGATCCCTGTTGATGTCCGCATTTCCAGAAGGTCATAATGACAGCCTTGACATGTGTAGTCTGTTTGGTGTGATTCGTAAGTATGTAATAGTAATCTGTAAATAGGCAGGTGTTCCGTTCCCGCCATTGGTGTGTGTGTGTGTGTGTGTGTGTGTGTGTGTGTGTGTGTGTGTGTGTGTGTGTGTGTGTGTGTGTGTCTGTGTGTATGTCTGTCCCCATTTGCCAGTGGACTGTAAATTGCTTTTAGACTGCCCACACTCCATACATTTCTTATACCCACCGTTAGAAAGGCCAGTGATGTCACCCATCTACAAATACACCTCTGGGAGTGCTGTGTCCCAGTAATCTCGGTAGCGCGTTCTGTAACTGCATAATGCTGTAGTGTAATAAAGTAGTTAGGTCGGTGTTCTAGTCCCACACTTGCCGTGTGTGTGTGTGTCCCCATTTGCCTGAGGACTGAGTAATGCTTTTATACTGCTCACACTCCATACATTTCTTATACCCACCGGTAGCAAGGCCGATGATGTCACCAATCTAGAAATACACCTCTGGGAGTGCTGTGTCCCAGTAATCTTGGTAGCACGTTCTGTAACTGCTTAATGATGTAGTATAGTAAAGTAGTTAGGTCAGTGTTCTAATCCCAGACATGCCAAGTGTGTGTGTGTGTGTGTGTGTGTGTGTGTGTGTGTGTGTGTGTGTGTGTGTGTGTGTGTGTGTGTGTGTGTGTGTGTGTGTCTGCCTGCGTGAGACAAGTACAGTGCTTTGTAGTATTCACAGTAGCGCCTGCCCTAAATGCATGTTGCTGCAGTGTGATACAGTAGGGGTTTGTATATAGGACATGGCAAGTGTGTGTTTATCTGTCAGAGCCTGTGTAGAGGTGGCCGTGATTGTCTTACCATTGGACATGTTTGGGAGTGGATTTTGTAGTTTTCCTATATAGTATCCGTCTTATGACACATTGGCCACCTCACGAGGAGTACAGCTGTCAGTCAGCCACGGCACTGTGTTGGCAAGCCATACCCATACATCTGAAAAAAGGCCTGGTGAACTAAGTATGCAGCCCTACTAGTACCCGGTATATGTCCCGCACCCATGTGCCATGCACATACAACCTTGCCTAGGATATCCCACTATGCTGATAGTAACATACACATTGAGGACAGATAGTAGGCATGGTGTGACTGCAGTGGCCTGCAGAGGACATGGCACCATGTACAGAGGTACAATAGGCACATATATGTGGACATTGTGCCTTCACTATGTTCCACACTGAATGCCTGCAACATATGTGGTGCCATCAAATGTGATCCACTAAGGCCAGACAATGCTGTACACATGTACCCTGTATGGACCCATGCCACTGACACCACGGAATACCTGTATCATACTATCCATGCAGGTGCAGGGCCGACCTGCTCACTATAAGCAGGTTTCGCCACACCAGGCCAGTATTGGCATATCGGGATATTACATGCTGTGTATACTACATGTGTCTGCCAAACCAGGTACACCTGTACATATCACTGTACAGTATTGTGGGACATGCACATCCAAGGCAATGTCCATGTGAAGGACTAGCAAACACAGACATGGCATGCATTGCAAAGCTATGGCCCTACACACTGGTAACCAGGATGTCAGGCCAGATAATGCAGTACCCATCTGTGTGGGACATTGCAGACACTACACCCCTGCACTGCACACCATTGTCTGGTGATGCAATGGCAAGGATTGCCCTTCACCCAGCCTTGTACAGCCATTTTGCACAGCCAAACACTACACACCCATGGAGCAATGCATACCTGCATGCCAGTACTGGTACCCTGTGTCTGCATGTGGGTTGTGATGCTCCCAACCACAGTCACTCCCAGTATAAACCTTGTTGGCATACCAATAGTTGTCAAGCACTTTCACATGCCCTAGCCCATAGAATCTCCAGATATCCCCTGTGGTGCATGTGGTCCTGTGCATTACTGCTGTGTGGCAAACTAAGTAGCTATATTATGTATTTCTGGCACTGGCAAAGGTGTCAATGCATGTCCATTAGAGTGTGGTTGTGGTGACAATGGCATCCATTCACGTGGACTAATATGTGTTCCACACCTAATGTACGTTTACTATATCTGTTGCAGATGGCACACACTCACCTACTCACATGTTCTTACAGCACAGCAACATGTTGCCTTTGTGGCACATGTAGTAACATCATGCACATGTAATAGTAATGAGTAGTTAGGGGTTTGCCCCTGTACTATTTGGCGTGTGGCAGATGATGCTTATGGTTAAGTCTCCAAGCCCTTCCCTGGTGTACATTGCCTGTCCTGCCCACACACTCTCTGGTGGATGTGAAGGTGTACACCTGCACAACAGCAGCATGTGTATTGTAAGAGAAGGAAATGGTCAGGTGATGGCCTCTGCACCTATTGCAGTCCTCCTCTAGCTGATTGCATGTGGTACAGCTTTGATGGTGTTCCCATAGCCATCCGCATGATAAACACAGTACACTATCTAGGGAAATATGTTATTATCTGGCCATGACAGTTGCTGTGAGTGGTACCTGGATGTGGTGTTTTGACACGGCATCACAAATGATATCTGGATGTACCTCAATCATTTTCCACAGTGGGAAATAACCTAATGACAGGAGGGTGATGTGCCACACATAACTACAGCATGTAAGTGTAGCTATGCTGCATTGAGACTACTGCCTGTTTAACATGTGTGTGGTAATGGCTATTCTGCATGTTATAATACAGACATGACAGTACTCTGTTCATGAGGGACCCCCATCTGTAGGGCCATCTGTGAATTGGTCAGTGTATGCAACCATTTGTTTCCTGTGTTACACACTGAACACACATCTGTGCACAGCAGAAGCATGGTGTGAGGATTGCAGACAGTACACGATGATAGGAAGGTGTTACTGCCATCGCATCCGTGACTGGACATGTGTCACATGAGACATGGGTATGACTGACACTGTGTGGGATTCCCAGTGACAAGCCAAAGGTGGGCAACTGTTCATAGCTGCGGTCACACGTCTACTACACATTGTACAGTTGGCATGCGGTATATATGCATGTGTTGTGCTCCCTCTGCAAATATATACCATCTGTTGTGTTGGGTTGCTGGTGATATCTATGCATACTGTCGTAGGTAATCCTGTATGCTGTTGTCTATCACTAAGCCATATGTGGGTTTAAAACGCAACACCATAGGCTGAATGGGTTGGGAGGTCCCGGCAGAACCTCCTGTCCCACTTCAGCTGACCATGGCACCGGGCACTAGCACATCTGGGGCTCAGCCATAGACATCAACCTCTGTTGGCTCTGCACCACCTTCTGGTGGTACCACCACTGAGGATGGAGCATGTCCCCCTTGGGAGCAGTACCAGACAGGTACATATCTGCTGTCGTGTGGTCCTGGACGTGTTGCATTGATGGCTCCCTAAGGGGTTACAAAGCCAGATATGCCAGTTCAACGGCGGAGTGTCACATTTACAGGGTGATGCTGCCCCTCCTGGACAGCCCCCAGCACTGCCTCCTTTGCAGCTGTGTAGGTGCAGTGGCAGTTGCCTATGGCTGGGGACCTCCGTCCCATTGTTCCCATGGGCTTTTGAATGCCGAAGACTCATCCCCATCCAGGGTGTACCCCCCCCCATGTGTCATATATCAACCCTGTATGCTGTCATTTCTGTGCTCCTACCTACCCCCCATGGCCATACCTACACTCCTTCCCCAACATCTGACCCTCAACCATGGACACATAAGGCCATTCGGCTCCTAGGACACCATCTGCCCTATACATAGCTGTCCATTACACACATGTGCCCACTGGACACATGAAACCCTTGTAATATGCTTCATAACATACTACTGTTATCCTCACCCCTGTCCCTCAGGCGCACGATCCTGGTATGCACATCACTCCCACATGGTCCAGTTACACGTGAGGAGGATGACCCCATTGTACACAAAACACTACTGGTCCCTCTATGGTTACCCCATTTACCTTTATCATGATGATGATGTTGCACACAGCACATTGCAAGAGTACTGTTCACACATAATGATTGGACAGGTACTGTTGTGTTAATGTACATTACATGCGCAGAGTGATGTATACGGCCAATGTACAACTATTTGCGTGTATGACTGACACATGTCTGTCTGAGGAAATCTTGTGATCACATAGAGCAACACCACTACATAATACAGGCGTCGCTGGTGTTTCCCATTTCATTCATTTGTAATGCTTTGTTGCCACATGGTATGTTCCTGATACATCTTTATATATGTATGTACCTATATGCTGGACATAAACACTCACATGTACATCTACATGATGGGATACATTCCTATACTGTTGAATGACTGCGCTGTATGATATGTTTGTGGTACTGTCCGTTGTCTGTATATCTGCCATGGTGTATTGGTAATACACATTAGCTGTGTGTGCAGGGTCCTGGTTCTGAACCTTGTGAAGGACGTTTAGTTGGTTGCAGAGCAGAACAAGCCCATTGCATACAGAGGGAGTAAGGCACATTAAAGCAGTTGGGAGCAGGTGTGCTTGGGTTTGCATGATGTTAGACACTGCTGACCTCTGGTTACAGCCTCTTATGCTCGGTTAACCTCTACATTGCTTAACCAGTGCAATACTCACATACTGGTAGCCAAACACGCTTACACCCGCTCCCGCACTTGCTAATTCACTGACATTGGTGCTTGCATCTGTCACTCACACACCTGGGTGTGAGCAAGGACCACAGTATTACCTTGTGATGCCTATTACATCGGACTACATGACTACAGTATCGGGATTGGCTGCCCATTAGGCGACGGCATCGCGTTCAACTGTACGGAATCAGCGGCCTGTCCAGTGACACAATCATATTTGTGTGTACCTCATACAATGTGCTCCCACCTTGTGATGCCTATTACATCGGAATACATGAATACAGCATCGGGAATGACTGCCTATTAGGCGACGGCATGGCGATTGACTGTACGGAATCAGCAGCCTGTCCGGCGAATCATTCATATTTGTGTGTTCCTCTTACAATCTGCTCTCAACTTGTGATGCCTATCACATCGGACTACATGACTACAGTCATAGCCGGACTTAGGCATAGGCCAACTAAGCAGCTGCCTTGGGCACTGCTTTAGTGGGGGCACTTTACCAGTATTTATTTGGTGTAGGTAGACCAGGATGGGGGCACTGGGTGGTGTGGTGGGGGGTGCTGTTATGCCCTCTGCCTAGGGCACCAGTTGACCTAAGGCCACTCCTGACTACAGTATCGGGAATGGCTGCCCATTAGGTGATGGCATGGCATTCAACTGTACGGAATCAGCGGCCTGTCCAGTGAATCATTCATATTTGTGTGTTCCTCTTACAATCTGCTCCCACCTTGTGATGCCTATCACATTGGACTACATGACTACAGTATCGGGAATGGCTGCCCATTAGGCGACGGCATGGCGTTCGACTGTACGGAATCAGCGGCCTGTCCAGTAAATTAATCATATTTATGTGTTCCACATGCACTCTGCTCCTGTCCGGCTGATACATGGGAACTGAGACTCTGCATTACAGACAAGTAGTTGGGTTGTGGCAGCCACATCTGTCGGACGAGTCACGCTACTGCATACCTATTATAGGTTTGCCACCTTTTCAATTGGCCAAGGTGGGACTTTAGGGTTACCACCTGTCCCACTTTGCGAGGGACACTGCGAAAATATCAAGACATAGCACATGTCCCGATTACAGGACATTATTATATTCTTCATTTCATTAATAATTGCATAAAACAGTTATTTTATATATGACACTTCTATATGTTATGTGAAGTAGCATAAGCAATTCAAATGCAACTAGATTAAGCTTTTATTTGTGCAAATAAGTGTAATCCTGTACTATGCATGGCTGTAGGTATGTTTTATCCTGGAATGTCTGACATTTCTATAGAATATGTCCCACTCTGGCCATTTGGAAAGGTGGCAACCCTATAGGACCTGTATGTAGAGATGTCAGACTTTGTAGGGCAACACACCCACAGCCAGTAGAAAGGGGAGTGCTTCATTGTTTTGCCTAAATAAAAGGTTACTCTTGTAGCATTATAGTTGCTTATACTGTTACCTATAACATTTAGGTGTTTCAGAATGAAGAAAAAGCTGCTGAGGTATGGCTCCAGAGTCTCCAAATTATTTTAAAAAATAAACACAGTAATATTCAATACGTATGCAGTACTGATTTTAATCTCACACAAGCACTTTCACATCAAGCTTCATCAGGTGTACAAAAGATTACATAAAAAACACCTTAAATAACAATTTAATTAGATCACATGACTTGCAGTGACAAAAATTTAAAGAACGTACCCTTTAATAACTGAAAAATACCTAAAACCTATTAATATACATACATAAAAATATATATTACATAAATATATATGCAAGCAAATAACACAGATTGCATAAAATACATATAAAATATATAATAAATACAATAAATAGACACACAATATTCATATATTATCTACGTAAAGACCTTTTTCTAAGAATAGGCTTCATGGGGACAGTATCATTGAGACCATGGCCATAATTAGCCCTAAGCATTACAATCCATTTTGCTTCTATTTATTCCATCCTGGCTCTAATGTCTCCACCCCTTAAACTATCATATGTTCTACTAACTACTAAAAATTGAAAACTATGGCTCTCTCCCACATTTAAAACATGCTTTGCCAGTGCATTTACATGTGTACCTTTCCTAATATGGTATATATGTTCTCTAATTCTTTCTTTCAATGTACGATCTGTCTTTCCTATGTAAAATTTATTACAAACTAAACAACTAGCCAAATATATAACATGAGAAGTATCACACGTTGCACTAACCCTGATATCATAAATATGTCCAATGTCAGGGTGTTTAAAAAACTTCTCCTTATTAATATATTTACAAAATGTGCAACTACCACAAGGTTCAGTACCTACAGCTTGATTCAAATAAATTTAATCTCTAGGCGTACATAATCTTCTCTTCAAATTCTTTTTATTCTTAAATGTAAATCGAGGTATATTCCCTACTATCTTATTAATTTGATTGTCTGTAACTAATATGTTCCAGTGTTTATTAATTATGTCTGTGTACTTATTAACATCTCTAGAATAAGTAACACAAACTTTTAAATTAGAGTCATGTTTACATTTGTTATTTGACATTCTCTCTGAAAAATAGGGTTTAGCTCTAGTTTTTCTAAGTCTTTCAACATCTGTAGCACTATCATGGATCAGCTCACGGTTATACCCTCTTGCTGTTAATTCGCATCCAACTACATCCATTTGTTTCTTAAACTCATCTTCTCTATCACATAATCTCGAAACCCTATAAAATTGATTTTGAACTACATTTTTGAATATGTACGTAGGATGCATGCTATCTCTACTTAAAAGTTTATTTGCATGACATTTCTTCCTATATAACCTTGCGGACAATATATTTTTTATCATCTTTTTCTAAACAAACATCTAAAAAATTAATCTCTTTATCAGAGATATTCAATGTGAACTTTAAAAATTGTGAAGATTCATTAAGATAAACAATAAAATCCAACAGTTCAATACTATTACCCTTCCATAAAAGGAAAAGGTCATCCACAAATCTTCTATAAAACATAATCAAATGTTTAAAATGACCTCCTATAAGGTGTCGTGACTCCCATACAGACATAACAGCGTTTGCATAGCTATTCGAACATGCACTACCCATCGCTACCCCATTTCTTTGCCAATAAATACGATTTCTAAAAAGAAAAATATTGTTTTCTAGTACAATACTCATTAAATACTGTAATAAATAAATTTTGTCTGAATTAAATAAATTTTTCATTTGCATAAATGTTCTTAAATCTTGTATACCCAATCCATTGGGAATAACAGTGAACAGGGAGACTACATCTAATGTAACAAACATGAAATTATTATCTATTACATTTTTATTTATATATACATATAAATCACTTAAAAATGTTCAGTATCCCTTAATATATACTCAGACTTATCTATCAATGTTCTCAGATTCTTCTCTAGAAATATTGAAATGGGCTCTGTACTCCAGCCATTCCCAGAAACTATCGGTCTCATCGGCGGCCTACTGGAGTCTTTATGTAGCTTAGGTAAACCTTGTATGATGGGAATGATGGGGTTACTGACTAAAAAATACTTGAGTAATTCATCTGTTATAATGTGGGACTCTGCCATGGTTCTTATTCTCTTAGTTATAGATTGAATCATTACAATAACTTGCGCTTGTGTAATAGCTTGATAAAACTTAACATCATTTAACATTTCATACATTAAATCATCGTATGTAGTTCTGTCTAACAAAACTACTTGTCCACCCTTATCTGCTGGCCTAATGACCAGACTAGAATCTCTTTCTAACTGCTTCAAGGCTATAAACTCATTTCTATCTAAATTGTACCATTTCTTCCTATTAACGTTAAATCTCTGCTCATCATATGTCTTATAAATCTCTGATAAACACAGCTTCTCAAAAGCATTAATCAAAGCAGTTTGTTTGGGTACAAAAACGCTTGGTTTCCTAAAAGAAAAATCATTATTGACCTGTGTTTGCTGGAACATATACTTCAAAGATAAATTTCTAGTAAACATTTTTAAATCATACACAATATCAGCAATATCCATATCAGAAGTGGGTATAAAAGACAAACCCTTTTCAAGTACTTTCAGTTGAAAATCAGAAATTACATGTGTAGATACATTTTTAACTAACGTCTTACTTGCTGAAATGCTTTCTTTATCATATATGTGTTGGTCGTATCCTCGTCGAGCTTGCGCTTGTATCTGGTGACACTCCTGCCTCTGTTCATACTGGCTTGTCGTTTGGTGCCATTCTGAGTTAGAGAATTGTCTCTCAGTGGTAATGGAAAATTCAAACCCATACTGGGAATGTCTTTGAAAAATTCATTCCTATTTCCTATACTAACTGCATGGGACTTAATCGGTGTATCGCTATCTTCTGCCCTGTGTACAACTGCCGTGGTCATGATAACCTTTCTCTTGGCCCCCATGTCTGTATTAGAGTTGGATTTAGGTGCGGCTACTTCAGCAACATCATCTGTTTGCTCCTCTACTAAATGTTTTCTCACTTCATTTGAATTATGTTGTCCCGCATGGGGAGCAATATCAAGATTAACTGTAGTGCTCGGTTGAGCTGCAACAGTTGTGCGGCGCCCAGATTCGTTGGTAGCAGTCTCACGTGGCCAAGTGAAGATGTTACCCAATACAAAATCATTTTGATCTCTCTGTATCTTTTTCAATTTGATTTGTAATAGTTTCCTTTTATAAGCAGCTACATTGTCAATAGTATCAGTCAATAGTGGAGATAAAACAGTACAATCATACTTATTACAAAGTTCTTGATACTTGCTTTTTATAATTTCCATTGCAGCTTATTCTCGTCTAGCTGCTGCCTGAACTAGCAACTTCAGGTAGCCAAAACTCGTAGCTATATACAACTGTTGCCATTCAGTGAGTAAGATAGAATCTGAGTCCAATTGAGACGGCATTTTTAATACCCTTAGGCCACGGGGTATTATTTTCTCCATCAAACACACCTCCAAATGAAATTTCTCAAACTGTATTCGTTTGAATTTACACATTTCTTTCTCTAAAGATAACAAGTCAGATCTCAAAGCAAGAAAGTCCACTTCTATATCTTCTTCATTTTCCACAATGAGATCTCTCATCATCAAAGGGTTCACAGAGTAATTGACTTTCGAAATAAAAGAAACTAAGTCCATTTTGGACTGTTCTTTATTCGCTGTTACTGGTACATAGTCCAATTCTAGTTGTTCAATCTCATTAGCCATACTTAAGATGTTTCTAGGCAAAATGCAGAAAAGTCCAATACAGTAAAAACAAGCCCAGAAAACACCAAATACCTCTGCAGATAAAACACAAAAATGCAGAACGAAGAAAAAGCTGCTGAGGAATGGCTCCAGAGTCTCCAAATTCTTTTAAAAAATAAACACAGTAATATTCAATATGTATGCAGTACTGATTTTAATCTCACACAAGTGCTTTCACATAAAGCTTCATCGGGTGTATAAAAGATTACATAAAAAACACTTTAAATAACAATTTAATTAGATCACATGACTTGCAGTGACTAAAATTTAAAAGAGCATACCCTTTAATAACTGAAAAATACCTAAAACATATTAATATACATACATAAAAATATATATTACATAAATATATATGCAAGCAAATAACACAGATTGCATAAAATACATATAAATATATAATAAATACAATAAATAGACACACAATATTCATATATTATCTACGTAAAGACCTTTTTCTAAGAATAGGCTTCATGGGGACAGTATCATTGAGACCATGGCCATAATTAGCCCTAAGCATTACAATCCATTTTGCTTCTATTTATTCCGTCCTGGCTCTAATGTCTCCACCCCTTAAACTATCATATGTTCTACTAACTACTAAAAATTGAAAACTATGGCTCTCTCCCACATTTAAAACATGCTTCGCCAGTGCATTTACATGTGTACCTTTCCTAATATGGTATATATGTTCTCTAATTCTTTCTTTCAATGTACGATCTGTCTTTCCTATGTAAAATTTATTACAAACTAAACAACTAGCCAAATATATAACATGAGAAGTATCACACGTTGCACTAACCCCGATATCATAAATATGTCCAGTGTCAGGGTGTTTAAAAAACTTCTCCTTATTAATATATTTACAAAATGTGCAGAGTACAGAGCCCATTTCAATATTTCTAGAGAAGAATCTGAGACCATTGATAGATACGTCTGAGTATATATTAAGGGATACTGAACATTTTTAAGTGATTTATATGTATATATAAATAAAAATGTAATAGATAATAATTTCATGTTTGTTACATTAGATGTAGTCTCCCTGTTCACTGTTATTCCCAATGGATTGGGTATACAAGATTTAAGAACATTTATGCAAATGAAAAATGTATTTAATTCAGACAATCTATTTATTACAGTGTTTAATGAGTATTGTACTAGAAAACAATATTTTTCTTTTTAGAAATCGTATTTATTGGCAAAGAAATGGGGTAGCGATGGGTAGTGCATGTTCTAATAGCTATGCAAACGCTGTTATGTCTGTATGGGAGTCACGACACCTTATAGGAGGTCCTTTTAAACATTTGATTATGTTTTATAGAAGATTTGTGGACGACCTTTTCCTTTTATGGAAGGGTAATAGTATTGAAATGTTGGATTTTATTGTTTATCTTAATGAATCTTCACAATTTTTAAAGTTCACATTGAATTTCTCTGATAAAGAGATTAATTTTTTAGATGTTTGTTTAGAAAAAGATGATAAAAATATATTGTCCACAAGGTTATATAGGAAGAAATGTCATGCAAATAAACTTTTAAGTAGAGATAGCATACATCCTAGGTACATATTCAAAAATGTAGTTCAAAATCAATTTTATAGGGTTTCGAGATTATGTGATAGAGAAGATGAGTTTAAGAAACAAATGGATGTAGTTGGATGTGAATTAACAGCAAGAGGGTATAACCGTGAGCTGATCCATGATAGTGCTACAGCTGTTGAAAGACTTAGAAAAACTAAAGCTAAACCCTATTTTTCAGAGAGAATGTCAAAGAACAAATGTAAACATGACGCTAATTTAAAAGTTTGTGTTACTTATTCTAGAGATGTTAATAAGTACACAGACATAATTAATAAACACTGGAACATATTAGTTACAGACAATCAAATTAATAAGATAGTAGGGAATATACCTCAATTTACATTTAAGAATAAAAAGAATTTGAAGAGAAGATTATGTACACCTAGAGATGAAATTTATTTGAATCAAGCTGTAGGTACTGAACCTTGTGGTAGTTGCACATTTTGTAAATATATTAATAAGGAGAAGTTTTTTAAACACCCTGACACTGGACATATTTATGATATCAGGGTTAGTGCAACGTGTGATACTTCTCATGTTATATATTTGGCTAGTTGTTTAGTTTGTAATAAATTTTACATAGGAAAGA